>NC_057408.1:46061587-46137999 GCF_019320065.1 Cervus canadensis | reverse complement strand
AGAGAAATGCAAATCAAAACCACAATGAGGTACCATTACACACCAGTCAGGATGGCTGCTATCCAAAAGTCTACCAGCAATAAATGCTGGAGAGGGTGTGGAGAAAAGGGAACCCTCTTACACTGTTGGTGGGAATGCAAACTAGTACAGCCGCTATGGAAAACAGTGTGGAGATTTCTTAAAAAACTGGAAATAGAACTGCCATATGACCCAGCAATCCCACTTCTGGGCATACACACTGAGGGAACCAGATCTGAAAGAGACACGTGCACCCCAATGTTCATCGCAGCACTGTTTATAATAGCCAGGACATGGAAGCAACCTAGATGCCCATCAGCAGATGAATGGATAAGGAAGCTGTGGTACATATACACCATGGAATATTACTCAGCCATTAAAAAGAATTCATTGAATCAGTTCTAATGAGATGGATGAAACTGGAGCCCATTATACAGAGTGAAGTAAGCCAGAAAGATAAAGAACATTACAGCATACTAACACATATATATGGAATTTAGAAAGATGGTAACGACAACCCTATATGCAAAACAGAAAAAGAGACACAGAAGTACAGAACAGACTTTTGAACTCTGTGGGAGAAGGTGAGGGTGGGATGTTGTGAAAGAACAGCATGTATATTATCTATGGTGAAACAGGTCACCAGCCCAGGTGGGATGCATGAGACAAGTGCTCGGGCCTGGTGCACTGGGAAGACCCAGAGGAATCGGGTGGAGAGGGAGGTGGGAGTGGGGATCGGGATGGGGAATACATGTAAATCTATTGCTGATTCATGTCAATGTATGACAAAACCCACTGAAAAAATAAATTAATTAATTAAAAAAAATATTGGTGGTAATGCTGGTTTTGTTAATCTGAGACTGTTGGGATTCAGCAATCAACTGACTGTGTTGATGTCACTGACAACTGTAATTTTCAGTAAAAACTCAGAAATAAAGGGAAAGAATCAAGTATGAACCCTGCCTCAAGCATATGAGTGATATCTCAGCATAACTCAGAATTTGATGAAGGGAAGCTCCTCTTTATAGAATTCATCTATCAACCAAATGAACAAGGAATGATACAGTAGAAGAGGTCCATGCTCCAAACTCTCATGAATTACACAAATCAGATCCTAATGGAAAGGCAGGTGTCAGTGGTGATTGCCAACATCACAAGATGAGACACCCAGATATTACACCCCTCCCCGTGGAGGTACACCACACCACCCATTGAGCAGCATTGCCACGAAAGTCAGTGTGGAATCTGACCAAGCCTCAGATCTATCAATATATAGGAATTATATGTTAAATAACCCTATCAAAATCCACACTGTAGGAAATTCTGTGGACAAAACACAATTTCTCCTCAGTAACAACAACAAAAATGGTTAAGGAAAAGGGGAAAGTAGAATAAGAACCCATAAATTAACTGAAACAAACTAGGACAGTGTGTGGACCTTATTTGCATCCCATATCAAAGAAACACAACTTTAAAAAAATTTTCACCAGCTGGTGAAATGTGACCACTAGCTAGCAATTAGATAATACTAAAGGATTATTGTCCATTTCTCCAAGTGTGATCATTTGATCATTCTTTTTCAGGTTGGTTTTTTTTTTAATTTAATGAGTCCATTTTTTTTTCAGAGGCATATAGTGAAATATTTTCAGATGAAATGATGAGATATATGAAATTTGCTTCAAAATAATCTGGGAGGGCAAGAGCAGTGAGAAGATAAATAATACAGGATTAGGTAGGAACTGACAAATGTGGAAATTGGGGAAAGAGTCAGTACATGGAAGATCCCTCATATTATTGTTTTAATTGTGTATTTTAATACTTTACAATAAAAAACACTTTAAAGATATACATTCCTCCCTGAAGCTCAATAAAAAGAGTTCATGTTGGATTTTAAAAATTTGGCCTGAAAATATAATTGAAGAAAGTGGAAGTGTTAGTTGTGTCTGACTCTTTGCAGCCCCATGGACTGTAGCCCAGCAGGCTCCTCTGTCCATGGAATTCTCCAGGCAAGAATACTGGAGTGGGTAATCATTCCTTTCTCTAGGGGATCTTCCCTACCCAGGGATTGAACCTGGGTCTCCTGCATTGCATGCAGATTCTTTATCGTCTTTGCCACATATATCTAATACATATCTCTGGAGGAGGAAGTGGCAACCTACTCCAGTATTTGTCCCTGGAAAATCCCATGGACAGAGGAGCTTGGTGGTCTACAGTCAATGGGATCACAAAGAGTCAGACATGACTTAGCAACCAAGATGCTAGATATATTTAATATATATCTGTATATAGAATGTGTGTATTTATATATATATATTATTTACATTAGATAGTAGTGCATTTGGATAAGCATCTGCCTTAGTGACATGATATCAGGGTACCATCAGTGCTGAGGACTCAGGACCTCACACCACTGTCCTCTCAAGTCCTTGGAGCCTATGGTCAGCATGGAAAGAAGCAATGAAATAAACATTAATGTCTTCCATACGTGGTTTGAGCTTTGGGCTCAGCTTCTGCTCATGACTAGTTCAATAGCTTCCAGTAGGGTAAATCAATTATAGTATCCATCAATCTGGTAAACTATAACATCTATTCAGGTTGGTGTTTTGGCAGAATTGACTTGCCAGTTACTAACTGTTGTATAAAAAGATATATTAGTAATCACCCAGGCATTTAGAAATGTTTCCAGATTACTGAGACAGTCTTCTGATGCAAAGATTTCTTTTTAAAGCAAAGATTGTTATTGTCAGTAATTTAAATTATTGGTTTCTAAAAAGAAAGAATAAAAGCAATATATCTCAAACTGTACTTTATAGAAAGCTGATGACAAATTACAGTCGACTCTTGAACAACAAGGAGGTTAGGGGCATTAACCCACCTGGCAGTCTGCATATAACTTTACAGTCGGTCCTCCAATCCATGCTACAGCACTTGCAAATTGCATTTATTGAAAAAAATCCACATATAAGTGGACCCTCACAGTACAAACCATGGTGTTCAATGGTCAAGTGCACTCAAGTTTAAGACTTTTACATTTAACATTTCATTTACTCCTGTACTCAAGGTCTTTTATTCGTCACAGCTCTTCAAGCAAACTTTAGTACAAACATAGTGTATCTCTTATCAAAAAAAGTTAACAGGAGATGCTTTCTTCCTCATTTGCCACTGCTAACATCACCTTCAAAATTGTTGGACCTAACAGGAACCCCACCAAAGTGAAAAGTGTTCTTATGCCAATGCTATTATCAGCATTAGATACATTATTGACTGTGATTCAGAGGCACACTAAATTAGAAACTTGTGAAGGAAGGAACTTATTAAATAACTAAAAATAAGACTTGCTCTTTTAGGGCCTATATTTCAAAGAATGATGAGGTTGCTTTGTTCTTCAAAGCTCTATTAGTAAATGCAGCACAGATTATAGGATGAAATAAATAATCCTCCGTTTTACTCAGAAGCTCTTAAAAGGGCAAGCATAGAGTTTTAGAAATTCAAATGTGTTCATGTACCATTAAATGTATGGCACATTCATGCATGCCCTCTAGTGCTACCTACGGCCCATTAGGCCCAGCGTTCTGTCTCTGGTTTGTGAAGGAACAGAAATGTCCTCAGGGCTGCCCAGGATCTGGTGGGTCTTAATAGCTAGTGCTCCCCTTTATGCCAATGTTCTTAGAGAAACAGCAACAACAATTCATTAAACCTCTATTCTGAGTTGTAAACAAAACCTAAATTGTGTATCATTTAAGTCTGCAAGTGAGTCAAGCCACCGCAGAAACCGTGAATGCTAAACCAAGAGAAAAAAGGGGAGCTCTGTAATCTTTAATATTTTTAAAAGTTAATTAAGGGCTTGGGAAATGCCTCAGATTCAAAGCTGGGAGAACCGATGCCATCTAATCACAGACCCACATGGCAGCCAGGCTAAACTCTCCCCAAATGCCTCCCATTTAGATGGCGGGACCACCAGGATGGGGAAACGCTTCTGCCTTCATGCCCATTCAATTCTTGGCCTTGTTTCTGGGCCTTCCAACAGGCATATCAATTAGTAGCTCCAATTGTGAGGGTGGATTATTATTATTTTTTTTTTTTGCAACTCAAACACCTGGCCGCTAGAAACTGGACAGAGGCCACTGAACAGTTGTCAGATGGTAACTGTAATGTTTATAGATCCAATCCATAGATCTGCCTCTGTGTTGCATAAAGTGCCAAAAAGTTATATAGCCAGACATCTGGCAACTGAAAGAGTGTCTCTCTCTTTAGCACTCCGCCTAGCCCTTGAAGTTCTATTTGTACATGCTAGGCTGATCCTGGCAAAGCAAGAGTTATTTTTAAATTGCTATCTCCCTCATTTCTGGAAGCAGAGTTGCAGCAGCAACTTCTGGTCACTTTTTCTCTCTGCCAGGACTACAGTCAAACCAAGATACAAAAAGAGCTTCCAGACCTCGGGCTTCCGGTGTCTGCTCCTGCTCAACTCTCCCCATTACTCAACCTGGCCAAATAAAATCAAACAAGTCCTAGTTCTAGTTCTCCCCAGTGCCTCGGTCATTTTCAGCAAGTAATCTGAGTATTTGGAGAAGCATTCAAATTCGTTTAAACTTCGGGGGACCAAATAGAACTTTATAGGAAATGTACCATAAAGAGTCCTGACAGGCCCTTGGAAGTTAACCTGCATTGCCACCTTCTACATTTTTATCAGGAAGGGTGTGCGTGCGTGCTAAGTCGCTTCAGTTGTGTCTGACTCTTTGCGACCCTATGGACTGTAGCCCGCCAGGTTCCTCTGTCCATGGAGATTCTCTAGGCAAGAATACTGGAGTGGGTTGCCATGCCCTCCTCCAGGGGACAGTTCCAAACCAGGGATGGAACACACAACTCTTAAGTCTCACTATATTGGCAGGCAGGTTCCTCACCACTAGTGCCACCTGGGAAGCCCCATTAGGAAGGGACTGATATTAATAATCTCAGATATGCAGATAACATCACCCTTATGGCAGAAAGTGAAGATGAACTAAAAAGCCTCTTGATGAAAGTGAAAGAAGAGAGTGAAAAAGTTGGCTTAAAGCTCAACATTCAGAAAACTAAGATCATGGCATCCGGTCCCATCACTTCATGGGAAATAGATGGGGAAACAGTGGAAACAGTGGCTGACTTTATTTTTTTGGTCTCCAAAATCACTGTGGATGGTGATTACAGCCATGAAATTAAAAGACACTTACTCCTTGGAAGAAAAGCTATGATCAACAGAGACAGCATACTAAAAAGGAGAGACATTACTTTGCCAACAAAGGTCCATCTGATCAAAGCTACAGTTTTTCCAGTAGTCATGTGTGGATATGAGAGTTGGACTATGTAGAAAGCTCAGCACTGAAGAATTGATGCTGTTGAACTGTGGTGTTGGAGAAGACTCTTGAGAGTCCCTTGGACTGCAAGGAGGTCCAACCAGTCCATCCTAAAGGACATCAATCCTGAATATTCATTGGAAGGACTGATGCTGAAGCTGAAACTCCAATACTTTGGCCACCTGATGTGAAGAGCTGACTCATTGGAAAAGACCCTGATGCTGGGAGGGGTTGGGGGCAGGAGGAGAAGGGGATGACAGAGGATGAGATGGCTGGATGGCATCACCTACCCAATGGACATGGGTTTGAGCAAACTCCAGGGGTTGGTGATGAACAGGGAGGCCTGGCATGCTGCGGTTCATGGGGTGGCAAAGAGTCGGACACAACTGAGCAACTGAACTGAACTGAACTGAGACAAAAAAGGATAGGGTATATACATCATGGACATATGTTTTCAATGATAATTGATAGCCTGAAATATGGTGGAGTGATGGTGGGACCCTAAAAAGTACAACCTGTGTTAATTACTGATGGAATTCTATAGCTTCCCACAAAAAGCATCTCTTTTTTCCTTTAAGATCATTGATTTAGTGAGCATTTATAGGCTGTACATTTGAACATGTGTTCCTGAAAATTTGCACTAGGTTGCATGTGTGAAGATTAAACAATAGATATATTTTACAAGGGGCTTCCCTGTGGATCAGCAATAAAGAATCCAGCTGCAACGCAAGAGACGTGGGTTTGATCCCTGGGTCAGGAAGATCCCCCGGAGGAGGGCATGGCAACCCACTCCAGTATTCTTGCCTGGAGAATCCCATGGACAGAGGAGCGTGGTGGGCTACTGTCCTTGGGGTCACAGAGTCAGAAACGACTGAAGCAACTGAGCATGCACACATATTTTACAAGGAGAATTCTGATTTTTGAAGCTGATACAAGAAATCCCTAGTTAGACCTCACCTTTGCTGTGTTTCTAGAGTTCTATACCTAGCGTTTTATTTTTTATGATGTTCCTTCACAATAGAGAATGTATCAAGGCAGTTCTTACTACAACTAGAGAGATCTTGCTACATAAGCCTGATTATGCATTTTGTATTTCTCTTAGGTTTCTTTTGCATCCCTCCTTTCCCCCTCTTTACATCTCTGTGAAGCATTTAAGGTATCCACAGGACATTGACAGCCCTGGCAGGGGTGTTAAGGGTTAACAGTATTTTGATTACAGATGAGGGCAGGAAGGATCTGGAGAGAATCCCCTCAGGTAACGTGCAAGAGGAGAGGCCTGATGCTTTGGCTATTTGCCATTAAAAGCTCATTAAAAACGACTCCATGACTATGTCTAATTCAAATGAATAATTAATGCTAAAACATTAAGCGCTTCAGAATCTCAGTAGTGACGGGGACAGAAGGCATGGGGACCAGTCTCTATGACTGTCCATTCACTCCTCTTCTTGGCTCTCTTCAGCTTCTTGCCCTCAAAAGTGGGGTTTCGTCGCACTCTGTCATGGAGTAACTCATGGTACTCTCTCAACTGTGTTTATAAAATGTCTGTGTGAGAGAGGAGGAGGCGTCCAGTCATATAGGCTCACTGTACAGATAAGACACCAGAGTTTCCAAAGTGACTTCATAACATCCTTGCATGCTTAGTCGCTTCAGTTGTGTCCGAGTCCTTGCAGCCCCATGGACTGTAGACCACCAGGCTTCTCTGTCCGTGGGATTCTCCAGGCAAGAATACCAGAGTGGGTTGCCATTCCCTTCCCCACTTCATAAGTCGAGCTTAAACTCAAGCCTTTTGGTGTCAACCAAGAGACACCTCCATGAGTCAGTGTTAGGTAAATAGAATCAAAATCAATGTACAATCTGGGTCTGTCAGTTACATTCATGAAACTAGTAAACTTCCTCCAAATCAGTAACATGTCTCCAAAATCAGTAATTACTATGGCTGCTGAAGCATTTTTCTGCACACTTGTAACTCTGAGATGGACTGGCACGTGTACCACAGCATCTACAACTTTACCCCTAGGGACGCTGACACACAACAGGGCTGCAAAGTTTAGCTCACACTCTAAGTCATAAGTGCATGGAAAATATACCGAGCTGATGAAGTTGGGTCTTCTCTCCCTCCTTTCCTACAACGCTCTGAGCTAGAAAAAGAGGTGGGCTTTTACTTAGCCTTTTCCTATGTCATATTTTCTTACTACCATGAAGCCAGGCATAGCTCACCTGACATCAGGAGATAAGGGAATTTAGAAAATCTGCTCTCAAGACAACATTCTGACTTGTAAGGCATTAGTCAGACTTACTTTGAATTTCAAAAGCTGAATGTTACCTAGACCTCTACTTTCATATTCCTCCAGCAAATGTTATAATCTACCCCCAGGAAGATGGTTGTCTGATTGATTGAGGAAAATCCTGCATTTGGAGAGGTAAAAAGGAAAGCAAGAATATTTAAAAACCAATTAACCCTCTTTACACATGTATTGATAAAGGATGACTCATGTGACCTCCCATTAAAAAATGCACAATGTAGTACTGGGATTTGGTGCTGAGATGAATTGGGGAAAAGATTATTAGTTTCTCTTCTTTTTCAGGGGAATTTTTGATGACCTGTACCTGGCGTTCTATATAAGTAGAAAGGTCGGGGGACATTATAGAGAAGCAAGATTGGAATGCAAGAGACATTTGGTAAATTTTGTTCTTGGTGTTGTTTATTTACTATGTTGTGTCTGACTCTTTGCCACCCCATGGACTGTAGTCCACCAAGCTCCTTTGTTCATGGGATTTCCCACACAAGAATACTGGAGTGGGTTGTCATTTCTTTCTCCAGGGGATCTCTCTGACCCCAGGGATCCAACCTGCATCTCATGCATTGGCAGACAGGTTCTTTACTGCTGAGCCACCAGGTAGATTTACAGAGACGCAAACCCGCCATTTTTCAGTAACTGTTGAATACGTGTAAATACACACATAGGAAATGGTTATGCCTCATTACTATGTGGCAGTGGTTAGTCGATCAGTCGTGTCTGACTCTTTGCGACCCTATGGACTGTAGCTTGCCAGGCTCTTGAGTCCATGGGATCTTCCAGGTAAAAATACTGGAGTGGATTGCCGTTTCCTTCTACAGGGGATCTTCCTGGCCCAGGGATCGAACTCAGGTCTTCTGCACTGCAGGTGGATTCTTTACCAACTGAGCTATGAGGGAAACCACTCACCCCTGATTTTAGGGTTAGTGCCAGCTGAGCAGGAAATCATGCTTAGGAGACAGTAAGACGAATGGGAAAGAAAAGAGCTTCAAGATTTGGGAAGATTTTCCAGATGTCATTTTTAATAGTCTCTGGAACTTTAGCTTTCCATTTAAAATTATTACTATTTTTAATTTAAATATTGTATGAAAACGTATCCAAAGTTTACATACATATATAATCCTTGGATGAAATTTTTCACTGGAAAAGACTCTCATCTCCTAGCAGACAGACTTCCAGAGTGCCACTTATGAATCAGATTTGTGTTGCTTTGGTTAAAGAGTAAACTTAAACTTTGCATTTAAGTTCATTAAGCAAAAACTGGTCTCTGTTGGGCTTGGAGACACTTCCTCAAACATCTGATTGAAGGCAAAAGTTCACCTGTTAATGCTGCTCTCCAGTGAATTTTATACTGAGTGACAGTGATGTCTGTCCATCTGTTTCCATTCATGAATAGGGAGGAGAAGGAAGGGGCAGTAGGAACCCCTTTATTTAGACTCTCAGGTGTACCTATATAAATATACAGTAGGGAGGGTGGGAGGCTTTAGATGATCAGCAAGGGGGTTAATATTCAGCAATACTAAAATTCCCCCAGGTTTCACATGTTTTAGCAAGTTTACTACACCCTAAGTAAGGCCCTCGCAGGCTCAGATGTAGACCTTCCGAAAGATGTGCGTGAAGTTGTGGGTATACATAGATGGGAAATTTGTTTGGAGAAAGAGCGCATAACATCCATGAGATCCTTGAAGGGGTGTCACAGCTCTTCTGAAAGATTAAGAACACTCCTTTAGGATAAATATCGAAGTACATTAGAAAGGTAATAGAGGTCACTGGCAATCACTGGCTACTCATGTGTCCCAGCATCCCCCCAAGGACTGGGTGGGCTGGGCATCAGGGATCAGCAAGACTACCCACTGAGATGTGGACAGAAAACATTGCACTTGTATGGATATTTATCCTTATTGTGACAGAGATAAAAATGAGCATGACCAGTGTTTAGTATATGGATGTAAGGTATTACCCTCTCTCAAAGTTAGATTCTTAGGGATCCTGTGGGAAATGGGAATTCCACTATGTGCAGGGTTCTTTGGCTCATCTGTTTATTTTCTAGTTAATCATGATGTGTAGTTTATGTGAAACGAGATAAGTGGATTTACAGGCTGCATTCTTGAAAGAGCAGAATTCCTCCCCCTCAAGTACATCAAGGCTGTATATTGTCACCCTGCTTATTTAACTAATATGCAGAGTACATCATGAGAAACTCTGGGCTGGAGGAAGCACAAGCTGGAATCAAGATTGCCAGGAGAAATATCAGTCACTCAGATATGCAGATGACACCACTCTTATGGCAGAAAGTGAAGAACTAAAGAGCCTCTTGATGAAAGTGAAAGAAGAGAGTGAAAAAGTTGGCTTAAAGCTCAACATTCAGAAAACTAAGATCGTGGCATCCGGTCCCATCACTTCATGGGAAATAGATGGGGAAACAGTGGAAACAGTGTCAGACTTGGGCTCCAAAATCACTGCAGATGGTGATTGCAGCCATGAAATTAAAAGACGCTTATTCCTCGGAAGGAAAGTTATGACCAACCTAGACAGCATATTAAAAAGCAGAGACATTACTTTGCCAACAAAGGTCCATCTAGTCAAGGCTATGGTTTTTCCAGTAGTCATGTGAGAGTTGGACTATGTAGAAAGCTGAGCGCCAAAGAAGTGATGCTTTTGAACTGTTGTGTTGGAGAAGACTCTTGAGAGTCCCTTGGACTGCAAGGAGGTCCAACCAGTCCATCCTAAAGGAGATCAGTCCTGGGTGTTCATTGGAGGGACTGATGTTGATGCTGAAACTCCAATACTTTGGCCACCTGATGCGGAGAGCTGACTCATTTGAAAAGACTCTGATGATGGGAAAGATTGAGGGCAGGAGGAGAAGGGGACGACAGAGGATGAGATGGTTGGATGGCATCACCAACTCAATGGACGTGGGTTTGGGTGGACTCCGGGAGTTGGTGATGGACAGGGAGGCCTGGCATACTGTGGTTCATGGGGTCGCAGAGTCGGACACAACTGAGCGACTGAATTGAACTGAATTGATGCACTTCACTATATAAATTTAAGGCATGCGGCATGATGGCTTGATTTATACATATTGTGAAATGATTACCACAGCAAGTTGAACTAACATCTATCATCTCATATAGATACACTAAAAAGAAGAAAAGAAAAAATTAAAAATAAAATGTTTTCTCCTTGTGATGAAAACTCTTAGGATCTACTCTTTAAACAACTTTTCGATATATCATACAATAGTGTTAGCTATAGTCATCATGTTGTACTTTACAGCCCTAGTACTTATGTACCTTTATATCTGGAAGTTTGGACCTTGTAACCACCTTCTTCCAATTCCCCTTCCCCACCCTCCACCTCTGGCAACCACAAGTCTGATCTCTTTTTCTACAAATTTTTTTTTTTTTAATTCCACACATAAGTGAGATCACACAGTATTTGTTTTTCTTTGTCTGACATTTCACTTTGCATAATGGCTTCAAGGTCCATCTACACTGTGCCAAATGGTAGATTTTTTTTGTATTTTTATGATTGAATAATATTCCATTATCTATATGGAGTAGGAAATGATAACCTGCTCCAGTATTCTTGCCTGGAAAAATCCCATGGACCGAGAAGCCTGGTGGGCTACAGTCCATGGAGTTGCAAAGAGTCGGACATGACTGAGTAACTAAGCACGCGTGCGTGTGTATGTGTGTGTGTGTATATATATATATATATTCATCCACCAGCGTATACTTTGGTGTTTCTTTGTCTTAGCTATTATAAATAATACTGCTATATAATAAAGGGGCAGATATCTTTTTCAGCTAGTGTTTTCATTTCCTTTGGCTATATTCCCAGAAGTGGAACTGCTGGATCATATGGTAGTTTTTATTTTTAATTTGTAAGGGTCCTGCATTGGTACTGGTTGTCCCCATTTACAATCCCACAGTGCACAGGAGTTCTTTTTCTCCATATCCAGGCCAGCATTTGTAATCTCTTATCTTTTTGGTGATGGCTATTTTAACAGGTGTGTTGTGATATCTCACTGTGATTTTAATTTTCATTTGCCTAATGACTAGTGATGTTGAGCATTTTTTCCTTGTCCCTATTGGCCTTCCTTATATCTTCTTTGGAGAAATGTCTATTCAGGTCCTTTACCCATTTGTTAACAGGGCTACTTGGATTTTTCTATTGAGTTGTATGATTTGCAAATGTTTATTTTCCATGCTGTTAGGTTGTCTTTAAGAGTTGTTGCTGCTATTCAGTCACTAAGTGGTACCCGCGTCTTTTGCCACCCCATGGACCATAGCCCACCAGGCTCCTCTGTCCATGGGATTTCACAGGCAAGGATTCTGGAGTGGGTTGGCATTTCCTTCGCCAGGGGACCTTCCTGACCCAGGAATTGAACCTGAATCTCCTGCCTTGGCAGGAGAATTTTTCACCACTGAGCCACCTGGGAAGCCTGTCTTTGAGAGTAGAATTTTTATAATTCTTCGCTATGACATGGGTGTGACTGTGAAAATGCTTGGTACCACAGAGGGTTTCTCCAATTATTTCCTAGAAATGTATCCAAAAGTTACTAAGCTTAAACATGAATTACATATTTTCTGGATGAAAAACACATTTTTAAGCAAAAAGATATACCCAAATTTGCTAGGTTGTTTTCTGTGATAAAATGTGGTTGCTTAACAATAACATGCCATCTAGAATTTTTTTGTGTTTTGTCTTCTTTTTTAAATCAACCCACTTCATCTGTAGCTTGCAGATAAATGTGACTAAACAGAGAGAAAATAGATGTTTTGGGAAAGAAATCTCTCATATGGAAAGAATATTTTTTAAAAGGATATTAGAAGTGTTTTCGTCATTATGATTGTTTTACTGAAAATGTTTTCTGTTACCTACCAAAACTTTTAAACCTAGAAACAAATTCAGAAACAAATCTTACCCATTTATAAATCTTCCAAATGAAGAGTTTCACAGTGTTTTGAACCTATTGAATAAAATACAGTGATTTCTGATTATTTTTAAAAATAACTGACTGAAACCAGATAAGACAAACATTTACTAACTGAATTCCAACAAAAATCTTTCCATAATTGGTGTATTGGGTTGAAAATTTTAATAAGTAGAGCCAGAAATTTATGTCTTTCCCTTAGATATTCATATTTTAATGAAGCATATTTTAAATTGTGATGTCACTAAAAGTAGAAACAGACCTCCAAATTAGTTATAACACTATGTTAAAGCAAAAAAAATTTTTAAATGAGTCATTTTAATCACTTGCTCTCATAAAAATATAAGTTTAATACAATAAGATGTTATTTAAGTATAGCAATAATTTTTCCCTGAAAGCAAAACATGAGTTTTGTATTAATGAAACAGATGAAAATATTTTTGAAATAGTTTATTTCAACCATCTAAAATTTCTATATTGTGTGTTTTACAACCTATATAATATTTTAGTTTAGAGGTATACAATTTGATTTATAAGTATAGAAATATACATATATTAAGATATGCAAGCTCATATATATGCATGCATGCTCAGTTGCTAAGTTGTGGCTAACATTTTTGTGACCCCATGGACTGTAACCCACCAGGCTCCTTGTTGATGGGATTTTCCAAGCAAGAATACTGGAGTGGGTTGCCATTTCCTTCTCCAGGGGATCTTCTTGACTCATGTGGGATCAAACCCCACATCTCCTGCATTGCCAGGCAGGTTCTTTCCCACTGAGCCACCAGGGAAGCCCACATGTGTATGGCTCAGTAATATCTATATATTACTGATGAGGGACAATATCAAGGGGCTTTGGGACTGGTTCCATAAGTCCTTGACATGTATTTTCCTAACTATTGCTGTCATTTCAATTTTACAGATAAGGAAAGAGGACCAGAGACCTTCAGTAGCTCAGGACCTTGCCCAAAGTCACAGAGTTAGTGGATGGTTGATTGAAAATTTGTAAGCTCTAACATCTGATGTCCAAGCCTATGCTTGGGCCTAGCACTACTGAACTAGAACAATCTCTTCACAAGGACATGCTTAAGAACCCAGAAGGCCCAAGGTTAAGTCGAGCTGTTGATTGATGATAGTTAGTGGTTGACAGTTGCCAAGTTTTACTAAGTGTCCTTTTCTTTACATCTTACTCTAATTGTGCACAATACTTATTTCAGGTGTGGGATAAATGTGGCAAGGTGTACTGATTATTTGTTTTGATACCCTCTCCTTTGGGAAAACTTGTAGTCTGGAACACAGGTGCTAACTAGAGTACCACAGATCAGCTGCTGGCAGTGTTCTGTAATTGCAAGCAACAAATTTATGAGAAAACAGTTGCTTCATTACTGTCCATACAAACTCGAGCCCAAGAAAGTGACAGCAGTATGACACCTGCAAATCTTATAGCCATCCTCGGAAATCATTACTGGGTGTCTGATTGGGTCTTTGCTCTATCAAAAACATTTCTACAACCTTTTGTACAGTTTATGTACAATGTATAGGAACTTCTGAAACTTGAGTTACCCTGTGAGGCAATGATATCTGCAACAGGGCCATTATTATCCATCATGTCAACGCGTACTCTTTAACAAGATTACTGACAAGATGGAGCGTAATGACAATGAGGAAAATGTTAAAATGTTCCTATCTATCATGTCGGCTCACTGTCCACCAGTTGGCTAAGATTGGCTTGTTACAGCACCCTCACAGGCCAGCAGGCTGAGGCCACATTATCTCAATGAAATAACCCCGTCATTTTTATTTTACTCTTATTTTCAAAATATACCCAAAGGCTGCAAAGCACTCTAATGTGTCAAGCTTCAGGCAGCAGTGAATTTCTGTGGCAGTTATAAGCCTCTGAAACAGGGTCTTATAATGGAAAAACTGACAGGCCCTTAACTAGAGTTGCACTAACAGGAATCACTATGATAAAAGCTAGCTTAATAAACCACAATTTGCCCCAATTACATGGGGCTGCTTCAATCTCCAATAAGCCTCATGTTCAACCTGACCTAATAATTTGTGCACTTCAGATTGTATGTGTTGGCAGTTTCTAAATGGGTGCCTTCTACCCTGAATGGTGGCCGTCTGATGAATCCAGATTCCTGGTTTTAACCGCCAGGTCCCTATGCCTGGGAGATTAAACCAGTGAGTGATCACTGAGACTTGTCAGTGAAGGAGGAAAGACTCAGTGGTGGATCACAGGTGAAGCGTGAAGGTTTCACTGGCCTTACCAATGGAGAGTCACAGTCAACAGGCTTACAGACAGTCAGATGGTGGCTGATAGAGAAAAGTGACAACTAGAGGATGCAATCAACAACTATACATTTATAAAGTAAGAGGGCCGGGCATGGTGCCAAGGCCTAAGGGAACGACATAATTATTTCCCTTAAGGAGCTAAGATAGTTTAGTGAAAGATAAAAATGTCAAGAAATAAATACAGTTCTTTTTTTTTTTTTTTTTTTTTTTGCTTCATTCCTTACTGGGGTAAGATAGAATTAGAGTGTTGAGTACCTTGAATTCCATGTACCACTTACCACCGTCTCACCCATCTATTCATCCACCTACTCACTCACCCATACAGCTACCCACCCACATGCCTATCTGTTCATTTGACATTTACTGAAGGTCTCTTATGTGTGGGATTCTGTTTTCTTCCAGCATTCAACACTTTCTCCTTCACACCAGCACCTCTTCTCCCATCTTTCCTATTCCTGTTCGAAGTAGCAGCACTCTTCCATTCACACTTCCATCCCTACCACCTCCACATGCAGTCTCTCTTCACTGTCCTTGTGGCTTCCACTTCCTCCTACCTTCCCATAGTTACCAGGATCTTAGGTGATGAGCAGAATGTCTGCTGCAAATGTGTGCTCAGTGTTTGACTTGGAATTTAATCAGCTATGCTCCACATTGACCTTAGTGATCAGTTTCCCTACTTTATCACATCATCCTATTTCATTTTCCTGCATATCCCCTTTTGATGGTTTAATAATTAGTTCCATGTATTTAGGAACCTTACCTTGTCCAATGCTGATAAATGAACCCCATGCCTAGATGTATCATATCCACCCCTTTTTTTTTCACACCGGTAAATATTTATTGAATGAATGAACATTTCCTCAAAATTCAGCCTAGCCTCATCTCCTCCATGAAACTTTCCATGACCTCCCCTTCCCAGCTCTGAATTATGTACACACCTTCTCCCTGTGTTCCAATAATACCTAGAACACAACTCTTATCAAATTGCTTATGAAAGCACATTCTAATTATATTTACTTGTCAATCTGCCACCTTTGTCTTGACAACCCAAGGGCAGGCATGTCCTGTCCCATGGGACTTTGCATTCCCATCCTAAGTGCCTCTCATGGACTGAAGTACATATTTGTTGAATCATTTGTTAAGTAAGTAAGTATGTAAAAAATGGGATATAGAAATAACCATGAGCTTCCATCGTATGCACAACCTTTGGCTACCAGATAGTCATCATCACTTAAATCAGTTTTTGATTAATTTGGCTGTTACAATGATGAAGTTGCTTTGAACATAGACCTTATATTTTCAATAGAAGAAACACAGATGTTTGGATTCACATCTGTCTTGACTTAAGCCAGCAATCGGCTTGAGACCCCGAGCATAATCAATGCTCTGGATCACTGTGAACTGAAGGCCTTTAAACCAGGGTTGTGTATGAGCCATTCACACACCCTCAGGCTCCAGAACTCCCCTGGGATTCAGTGGGAAAACCTGCTCAAGGAAGGAAGCAGTAAGAGGGGACTTGCCATGAGAATGGTGTAGTTGACTAAAATGACACAGACTTGAGTAAATGCCCACAGTTTACTAGAGCTTGGGTTTCCGGCCCTCTACTTGACTCAGGATAGACCACTGACTTGCTAGACCAGACTCAGTAATCAGAGGCATAATCTTCCAAGAGAGAATCACAAGGACCTGCAAGTGATTGTACTTGTATGAAAGCCTCTCTTCTTTCCTTCCTTCCTTTTTAAACCTTTCCCTTCCTCCCTTCTAACCTCTTTTTCTTGTGATCCCCATATGTTGAGTGCCTAATATATTTTAGACACAGAACTTGGTCATATAGAGAAAACGGTATGAGTGTTTGCCCCTAAACATGAATGATCTGGCTGGTGAACTAATTAAGTAGAAATACTGTAATAACTCAAAGGAAGGTGAGATATGTGTCATCAGAGTAATTCTGAAGAGCTATTGTTCAGTTCACAGAAGGCATATGAAGGGCACTGGGAATATAATGATAAATACAATGCAATCCCTTACCACCATTTTAGTTTCCTATTAAGACTGGCATAAAAATATGTCATTATAAAATTAGTAGTATTAAAAATACTACTGCTCTAGAAGGACAGATGAGTAGCATCTTACTCAAATGGAGATTCAGGTATGGCTTGCTAAATGGATGACTCCTGAGCAAATCCATTTTTAATTTAACTTAGCTATCATGTAGTACTTAATATGTGCCAAACATTATCATAGACGTCATTCATATGTTAGATCATTTAATCCTCACAACAATCCTAAAAACAGGCATGGTTATCACTTCCATTATGTCAATGAGAAAACTGGAACACAGAGAGGTTCAGCAACTTGTTCAAGGTTACATAGCTTATACATGTTAGGGCTTGGATTCAAGCAGAGGCATTTCAGTTCTTGAGTCTAGTGACTGTGCTATGTACATTCTAACATTCAAAAATACCACATGTAAAAGTCAAAGGTAAACAATAATCTGGCAAACTTTTTCATCACATGATATAATTTAGTGCTATAAAAATATTTTCAGATTACTTTTCAAAAGTTAAACACTCCAGTAGAAAAATGGGAAAGAACACTAAAAGGAAATTCACAAAAGACATAAATGATTACTGAATATGTGGAAAAGTTTAAAACAAAATAAAAACAGGATCCCTATCAATTCAGTTCAGTCGCTCAGTCGTGTGGATCCCTATGTTATGCACTAAATTGGAAAGAAAGTGAAAGTCGCGTCCAACTTTTTGCAATCCCATGGATTATACAGTCCATGGAATTCTCTAGACCAGCATACTGGAGTGGGTAGCCTTTCCCTTGTCCAGGGGATCTTCCCAACCCAGGGATCGAACCCAGGTCTTCCGCACTACAGGCAGATTCTTTACCAGCTGAGCCACAAGGGAAGCCCAAGAATACTGGAGTGGGTAGCCTATCCCTTCTCCAGCAAATCTTCCTGACCCAGGAATCCAACCGGGGTCTCCCACATTGCAGGTGGATTCTTTACCAGCTGAGCTATCAGGGATGCCAAATTGGAAAGATTCATTTAATTATTGACACAGCCTTTTTGAGAAAAATTTGGTGGCTTGCATTAAAAGCCTTTAGAACAGAAAGTGAAAGTGTTAGCTGATCAGTTATGTCCAACTCTTTGAGACCCCAAGGACTGTAGCCCATCAGGCTCCTCTGTCCATGGAATTCTCCATGCAAGAGTACTGGAGTGGGTTGCCATTCCTTTCTTCATGGGATCTTCCCAACCTAGGGATCAAAGCCGGGTCTCCCATATTGTGGGCAACTTCTTTACCAACTGAGCCACCAGGGAAGCCCCAAGAATAAAAGCCTTAAAGTGTTGCATATTTTTGATTTAACAAATACACTTCAGAAATTTATATAAAGGAAATTTAAGCATATGGTCAGTTTCATCAATAAGGATAATATTTATCATAGTATCATTTATAACTATATAAAATTGGAAATAATGTAAATATCCAACAAGAGGGGATTGACTAAGTAAGTTATGGTACTTCCATGTAGACTTCAAATAGACTTCCATGTAGCCATCAAAATGTAATATTGAAGCATAATATTAAATGATATAGGAAGTTATTCATGATGTACAATTAAGGAAAATCAATCAAGTTATAAAATAATATGTAGAGCATGTTTCCATTTTTATAAGACCTATATTTGAATGTAGAAAAACTATAAGTATTGTTTATCAAATGGGAGTTTTTATGTTCTTCATTTGCTTATCTGAATTTCCTAATTGCCTTTATTATCAATATAAGGGCAAAATGAGCAAACAATTCCTTTTTTGAAGTGAGTTATTTATTTGGTGAAGGGCTTCCCAGGTGACTCTAAGGGTAAATAATTTGCCTGCCAATGTAGGAGACACAAAAGATGCAGTTTCAATCCCTGGATTAGGAAGATCCACTGGAGTGGGGAAAGGCAACACACTCCAGTATTCCTGCCTGGAAAATTCCATGGACAGGGGAGCCTGGCAGGCCACAGTCCATAGGGCTGTGAAGAGTTGGACACTTGCTCCTTGGAAGAAAAGCTATGACAAACATAGACAGTGTATTAAAAAGCAGAGGCATCACTTTGCCAACAAAGATCCATACAGTCAAATCTATGATTTTTCCAGTAGTCATGTACAGATGTGAGACTGATGCTAAAGCTTTAATACTTCGGCCACCTGATGTGAAGGGCCGACTCATTGCAAAAGATCCTGATGCTAGGCAGGATTGAGGGCAAGAGGCAAAGAGGGCAACAGAGGATGAAATGATTGGATGGCATCACTGACTCAATGGATGTGAATTTGAGCAAACTCCAGGAGATAGTGAAGGACAGGGACGCCTGGTGGGCTGCAGTCGATGGGATTGCAAAGAGTCAGACAAGACTGAGTGACTGACCACCAACAAGGGGAGACTTCAAGGCAGAAGAAACAGTCTGAACAGAATGACTTGGTGTGTGTGCCTATGAGGTGGGAGAAATAAATGCGTTTGTTTTTCAGAAAACATGAAAGAGCTAAGAGTGGCCTTGTGCACCACGCTAATAATGAGCCACTGACAGGTGTTGAGCAAATCAGTGGAGGGCGATGGTCAGGGCTCCATTCCAGAACAAGCACTCTGCAGGCTGAGTGCTGAGGGAAGGCTTGGGAAGGAGCAGAGCATCAGGGCTTCGGCATGGTGGAGGAAGAGGTGGTGAAAACCTGAAGAGAATCAACAATAGTAATACAGCAGAAAAAATGCATTTGGAGAAGCAGAATGTTTAGGAGGTTATTTAGGTAACTTTGGAAGTGAACTTATCAAGACTCTGTGAACAATTAGGAAGTGACTGAAAAGAGAACTCAATCAATGCTTAGATTTCTGACAAAGGTTACAATGGGTGGTGGCATCTTCACTGAGAGTTATAACACAGAACAAAGAACAGGACTGCTTGGGAAAGATGAAATGTTCCATCCTAGAGAGGCTGAACTTGAGGTTCCTCTGACACTCAAGATGATGAATTCAATAGTTCAGAACACGAAGTGATATGGCCAACAGGGGTGATCACACAAGGTTTTATCTGTGAGATAGAGAAAGGGATTCAAAGAAAATACTGAAGGAGCAGGATTGCTACAGGTCTAGATGTTACACACAAACAACGACAGAGGCCCGAGAGCTGAAGAGAGTCCAGATTGGCTGAAAATAGCCTGTGAAGGAGAGTAGCTGAAGATGAACCTGAAAATTTTAGAGCCAAACTAAAAAAATCTTTTAATGCTGGGCTTTTAGAGTTTTTTTTAAATGTGTGTGTGTGTGTTGTTTTGTTTAATGCTACAGAAAATAAAGTTCTTTTGAGGCTTTTTGGACCATAGGAGTTACCCAACAGAAGTAGTGCTAAGTACACTGGCAACAGTGTTCAGCAAAACAAAAGTTTTCATCGCCATCATTTTCGAAATATCTACTTAAAGTCTGTCATACAGAGTGAAGTAAGTCAGAAAGAAAAATCAATATTGTATATTAATGCATGCATGTGGATCTAGAAAAATAGTACTGATGAAATCTGTTTGCAGGGCAGGAATAGAGATGCAGAGGGAGAGGACAGTTGTGGGGACATAGTGGGCAGGGGAAAGTGGGGGTGGGATGAATTGGGAGACTGGGGTTGACAAATACACATTACTATGTATAAAAGAGGCAGCTAGTGGGGCACTGCTATAGGGCACAGCGAGCTCAGCTTGTGCCCTATGGTGACCCAGACGGGGGATGACCGGGCAGGTGGGAGAGAGATCCAAGAGCGCGGGGATGTATGCACACATACAGCTGATTTACTGCACTGTGCAGTGGAACTAACCCAACATAGTGAAGCAGCTATATCCCAATAAATTAAAAAAAAAGAAAAGAAAAGAAAAAAAGAAACTATTCCCTGAGCAGGGAATACAATAAAATAATTAATTAATTAATTAAATTAAAAAAATAAAAATACCTACTGTTTTAACACATTTAATACCATGAATCAGGCATTTGTTTCATTTATGATTAACAGCAATTCTATTAGCAAGGCATTCTGGCCTTCATTTTACAGATGAGGAAGCTGAAACACAGAGAGGTTAATAAGTTTGCCCAGCGTCACACAGCTAGCAAGTGGCAGAGGTCAATTTCAAACTCAGGTCATTTAGACTTCAAAGCTCACAGAAGTGACTGGTAGCAACTAGGAAATCTAAGGAGGCCTCTTTGAGACATAACATTTGAGTGAAACTTGAGTGTTAATAAGAAACTGACCATGTAAAGATTGGCAGGAGGAATCCAGGAACTGGGAACAGCTAGTCCAAATATCAGGTGAATAAAGCTGCTTGTGGTCACAGACTAGGAAGGAGAGCACAGTGGTGGGAGTAGCCAGGGAAGGAAATGAGGACATAGAGGAAGGCCAGGCTGGATCCTGGAGCACCTGCAACTGGGTAATGGGTTTGAGCTTGACTACAGAAGTCCACCAGCAGATCTTAAAAAGTGACGTGTCTCTGTGATATGATCTGACTCATGATTTTAAAAGATCACTATTAGGAGTTTTTTTAGACAAACAGGGATGGGAACAAGGAGGGAATTCTATGAAAAGGAATAGCACAGGGGAAGGCACAACACAATTCTGCACATTTAGAAGGAGATAATGATGAGGCTGGTAATCAGGGTCTGGCAAGGTCTTGGCTAAGAATTTTAAGATTTACTCAATGATGGAAACAAGAATTTTCAGCAGAGCAGTGACATGATCAAATCTGTTTTATAGAGACCCTCCTCCCTTTCAAAAACAAATAGAGAATGGAGGTGCCAACTAGGGGCTAAGAGACCAGTATTCCAAACAGACTGTAATGGGAGCCTGAGAAGGCAAGGGTGACAAAGAGGTCCAGAGGGGGAATATTTGAGAGAGACTAGGAAGGGAGGAGCTTCAAGATGTCAGCAGTGGATATAAGCAGGAATTCAGGGTGATTCCTGGCCTTCTGGTATGACTGACTGAGTTGATGATAGTGATTAGAAAATATGACAAAAGATGGGTGAGTTCAATTTGGACACAGTGACTGATTTATTTAGGGGGCTCCAAGTGGAGATAGTGTGGAGGTAGGCTGGACATAGGGGTCAAGAATTCAGGAGAGTTGTGGATCAGAGATGAAGATGTGGGAGTAATGGATCTAAAAGTGGTAACCTGAGGCCATGGTGTGAAGAAGGCCATCCAGGGGTAGGGTGAGAAGAGTAGACCCAGGTTACTGAAGGGTACATCCTTGGGAACATACTGACATAGGTGAGCCCAACAGAGAAAGAATAAATTGTGAAGTAGGTTGAGTGCTATCAGAGAGGTAAGAGGAAAACAAAAAGTAGTGGTCAAGTAAAATAAAACAGAAATGTGAATCAGTTGGAACAATATAGAAGTAGTAAGTGGTAAGCTTAACAGCAGTTTCACTGAGTTATAGAAAGTGTAGCCAGGGACCATGGACTGTACTTTCTGAATGCTCTACTGGGAAGAACCACCGAATTCAGGAAAGATGTTTTTCAAAGAAGCAGAAATGGTAAATGTGATTTTATGATTTTATGTTAGAGCTAATGTAGAGGAAAAGACTGAAAACACTGGAGGGGGGTGATTGAAGAGTGCAAGTCCTCTAGAAGGAGGGGAGGGCAGGTGACCAACCACAGGCAGAGAGGCAAGACATGATGCTTCTCCAATCTTCTCCCCCTTGAGCAACTTCTATGCACTAATCTTTGATCAGATGGCACCAATTTTTATTTCATTTTTGCTTCATTGACTAATACTAACTTCGGTTATCTCTCTCTTTCTCTCTCTTCTCATTATGCAACCCCTCCCAGCTCACTCAGCTGTAATCTACTGGAGGAGTTTCTCCTTTCAATGGCCATGGGTGGGGCAGGTTTTGCAGAAGAGGCTGAGCGCTGAGATGGTTTTCACAGATGTGGCTAGGATATATTTCTTATGTCTAATTCTCATTGTAAGTACTCTTACCTCTACTTTTCAAATGAGGAAACTGAGGCCCAGAAAAGCCTACTAATTTACCCAGAGTTTTGCAGTTGGTGGTGAAGTTGAGCTAGGCTCAGGGTTGTGGCCTGTATGACTCCAAAGCCTATTTTCCCCTTTATGTGAGACAGCATGCATGCTCAGTGGCTTCAGTCATATCTGACTCTTTGCAACTCTGTGAACTTTAGCCCGCCAGGCTCCCCTTTCCATGGGATTCTCCAGGCAAGAATACTGGAGTGAGTTGCCAGGCTCTCCTCCAGGGGATCTTGCCCCACCCAGGGATCGAACCCGAGTCTGTTATGTCTCCTACATTAGCAGGCAGGTTCTTTACCACTAGGACCACCTGGGAAGCCCACTTTTCCCTTCACCATGTTGTAAAAGTCATGTTCTGGTGGGTTTGAAGATAAAGAGGCTGGAGGCAAGGAGGCTTCTAGAGAGGTTTTTGCAGAAACCAGACCTGTGGGGATAGACGGGTGGTGGCAGTGATAACGGAGACACGGGTGGAACTCTGTGGGGAAGCAAGTTTGGGTAGCATGCACAGGACTTCAGCTTGGAGACTTGTAGGAAAAACTGTTTGATGCCTATGTCCAAAAATGGCATCATCTGTGTCCCAGATCTTGGTTTCTAAATAATATTCTAGTCTTGGCTGTTTCCAAAGCTGGGGCAGAGAAAGTACAAGGTGAACCTGGGATGTCTTATTGTGCCAAAAAGCAACCAAGTGCTCAAAGATTAATGAGATCATGTCAAAAGGACACAGGAAGCCACAGAACTAGCTTCAAAGGATATTCACTAGCTGAACTGGAGACAATTTGAGCAAAAAAAAGAAAAAGAATAAACAAAACAAAAAAGTCCCTGAATCCATGATGATATGGGGAGAGGGGGAAAGCAATAAAAGGGGGCAGTTATTCTTTACAATAAATGTAGAAGAAGGACAGAATTAGAAAATCACCATTTTGCAAACTTTAATAAGTGATTTTAAGCAAGTATCATTAATGGATGCTAAAATCATAGGGTGGGTGGTTGTTGGGGAATAGAATATTCACAGACTTAAAGTATTACCACAGAATGTCTATTAATTACATAACTGAAAATGTATTTTTATAATAGACAGATCTTGTGGACACCAAGTATTAAGTTTAGCAAAGATGGGAAACATATAATACTGTTTATATAATACGGATTTAGCAGTATGTGAACCGAGAACTTCCAGATGTACAAATTGGGTTTATAAAAGGCAGAGAACCAGAGATCAAATTGCCAACACTTGTTGGATCATGGAGAAAGCAAGGGAATTCCAGAAAAACATCTGCTTCTTCTTCACTGACTACGCTAAAGACTTTGTGTGGATCACAACAAACTGTGGAAAATTCTTAAAGAGATGGGAGTACTAGACCACCTAACCTGCCTCCTGAGAAATCTGTATGCAGGTCAAGAAGCAACATTAGAACTGGACATGGAACAACTGACTGGTTCATAGTTGGAAAAGGAATACAACAAGGTTGTATATTGTCACCCTGCTTATTTAACTTATATGCAGAGTACATCATAAGAAATGATGGGCTGGATGAAACACAAGCTGGAATCAAGATTGCCAGAAGAAATATCAACAACCTCAGATATGCAGATGATACTACTCTAATGGCAGAAAGTGAAGAGAAACTAAAGAGCTTCTCTGTGATAGTGAAAGAGGAAAATGAAAAAATTGGCTTGAAACTCAACGTTAAAAAAACCAAGATCATGGCATTAGGTCCCATCACTTCATGGCAAATAGATGGGGAAAAAGTTGAAGTAGTGATAGATTTTATTTTCCTGGGCTCTAAAATCACTGTAGATGGTGACTGCAGCCATGAAATTAAAAGACACTTGCTCCTTGGAAGGAAAGCTGTGACAAATCTAGACAGCATGTTACAAACCAGAGACATTACCTTGCCCACAAAGGTCCCTATAGTCAAAGCTACAGTTTTCCCAGTCGCCATGTGCAGAGGTGAGAGTTGGACCATAACGAAGGCCGAGTGCCAAAGAATTGATGCTTTTGAATTGTGGTGCTGGAGAAGACTCTTAAGAGTCTCTTGGACAGCAAGGAGACCAAACCAGTCAATCCTAAAGGAAATCAACCCTGAATATTCATTGGAAGGACTGATGCTGAAACTGAACCTCCAAACTTTGGTCACCTGGTGTGAAGAGCCGACTCACTGGAAAAACACTCTAATTCTGGGAAAGACTGAAGGCAACAAGAGAAGTGGATGGTAGAGGGTGAGATGGCTAGAGAGCATCACTGACTCAATAAACATGAATTTGAGAAAAGTCTGGGAGATAGTGGAGGATAGAAGAGCCTGATGTGTTGCAATTCATGGGGTCACAAAAAGTTGGACATGACTTAGCAGCTGAACAACAAAAACAACAAATACTCTTACCATATACTTAACCTACGTCTGTACATGAGTAAATAAATCTAAAATATGGGTTACTTCACAACACAAGTGTCCTGAACTCCAAAAGTTTCAGTGTCTTAAGGACCAAAAAATAAAATTAAAAAGGGAGGGTGATTATTCTAGCTTAAAGAAAATTAAAGAGACAACCAAATACTAGGAGTGAAATTAAACTGGATCCCAGATTTCTGAAGGCTATAAAAGGTCATTTTGAAATAAATGGGGAAATTTGGTCTGGCATGTAAGCAGCTTGGAAATTACCGCTTATTCCTAACAGTAAGAGAAAAGCCAAACAAACAAAAATTAACAAGCTTCATTTACTTGTAAATGAAGGGAGATCACAGGGCAAACTGCTACCCCAAAGTTGGAGAGGCAGACAGGTGGATACAGAGAATCAGAATATACCAGACAGAGCAGGAAAACTGTGAGCAGAACCTCTGCAGGAACCAGTACCAGGATAGGAAAACCTGAACTGTAACTGACAAATTGCTAGAGGCTCAATGTAGGCAAGTATGAGAGTCAAAAACTTCAGGGAGTGCCAGTCATAAGGAAGTCCCCACACCTTTTTGAGTTTTACTTCCAGGAGCTCAACTAGGATCTCATGATGACTACTAGAGACAAATCCCCTCTTGCTTCCAGCAGGGAGAGAATAAAAGTAACCATTTTGAACTACATCAGAGCATTCTGTTCTTCTTAACAAGGTCTGCCCAAAGGAGAAACTCGTTAGTCAGTACATCACGTCTGCTATCAAAAAAATTTTTACAAGACTTAATAAAAGGCAAAAAAGCACAATTGGAAGACAGAGCAAAATTCAGAGCCAAACTCAGGTATGGCAGGGATGTTGATAATCTGAGACTGGGAATTTAAAACAACTATAGTTACGAGAGACCCACATTTGATTTCAGGCTTGGGAAGATCCCCTGGAGAAGGAAATGGCAACCCACTCCAGTATTTTTGCCCGGAGAATTTTATGGACATAGAAGCCTGCTGGACTACAGTCCATGGGTCTCAAAGAATCAGACACGACTGAGTGACTAACACTTTCACTTTCATAGTTAGAATGGATAAACAACAAAGTCCTACTCTAAAGCACAGTAAACTGTATTCAATTTCCTGTGATAAATCATAGTGAAAAAGGATACAAAAGAGAAAACTATCAGAGTCACTTTGTTACATAGATTAACACAACACTGTAAAACAATTACACTTCAATAAAAATTTTTTAAAAGTATGATTAATATACTAACGGTTCAAGTGAATAAAGCAGACAGCAAGAACAGATGGAAAATGTAAGCAGAGTTGGAGATTCTAAGAAACAATAAAAAAATGATAATACTAACAGAAATAAAGAATACCTTTGAAGGGCTTATTAGTAGACTGGATACAGTTAAGGAAACAATCTCTGAGGTAGAAGATATATCAATAGAATCCTCAAAAACTAAAAAGCAAAGAGAACAAAGATTAAAAAATTAAGACAGAATATCCAGAAACTGTGGGACAATCACGAAAGGTATAACATACACATAATGGGAATATCAGAAGAAGGGAGAATGGAGTAGAAGAGATATTTGAAACAATAATGGCTTAGAATTTCCACCAAATTAATGTCAGACAGCAAACCACAGATCCAGGAAATTCAGAGAACACCAAGCAGGATAAATGTCAAAACCCTACACTTAGGCACAGAATTTTCAAAGTACAGAAAATAAAAAATAAAGACAAAATCCAGAAAGAAGTCACAGTATATTTTCTATATGCGTGTTACACTTCAATGAATAGCATAAAATTTTAAACAGCTTGCTTTAGTAGAGGTGCTATTTTACAGGTGAAAATAATTTTTTGGTTGATTGAATAATGTTAGAAACATCCCCTGCAGGTTCAGAATTATGTCATTATTTCAAAGAACTGTAGTCTTCTTTTTGTTATTTCAAACTTTCCTTCACTTCAGGATAAAAGGGCATAGCCCCCACCTTCCTAAATTTATGGCTTGAAGATATGGACAATTTAAATACTCTGATCTTCTCAGCTGTTTATCACTTACCATATCACATGGCATCTATGTACTTTCTGATCTTTCTAATAGAACAACTACCACTTCCTTTCACTCCATGAAAACTTATATTACTGTTATGTGCAAATTGGACTGCCAGTACTGATGTGGCCAAGTAAGTGAATATCAATAAAATGCTTGATGGTCCACAGATTCTTGAGTTAATACAATAGGTCTTATATTTATATTATGTTTTATATTTTGCAGGGAGGAGTAAAGGAAGAGGATATTTACTGTTTATTAAATGCCAGGCATTGTGTTTATTGTTTTACATTTGTTGTTTTATTCTGTTCTTACAGTTACCAGTTTGGCTCAGAGTATCATCCCCCTTATCCCCCAAGGTCTCAGAGCAAACGAATGGTATATCTAGGACTCAGCTTGATAAGCCTCAGAACCAGAATGAGCAAGAGAGTTATCACCCTAACCCCACTGATAGTGTCAGGAGGCTGTCCAGACCAAAAGTGTTCACTGCAATGAAGACAGTTACCCATGAGTGTTAGTTGCCACTCACAGAACGACAATACCTTTTGCCACATGGCTGGGTCCGCAGATTTCCTGAGACTTGTGTGTCCCCCGGAGTGCAGGATGCTCTGCTCCTAGGGAGTGATTGACGTCATCAGTGATTGACAGAGGTCATTAGTGTCAATACTATAGTATCCAAGCCTCAGGAACACCAAGATCCATAAAAAAATCTGATTGCTTCAGATACTCAGCTTAAATTCCACAAAGTGATGGAAATTTGTCCTCAAGTGACAACCTCCTTACCACAGGACTTATGGACTCACATACTTGGATTTCTTCCATGGACCAATTCCAGCTGTCCTACCTTCTGATGATTTATTTCGGATACCTTCCAGGCTTTACCTAGGAACTCCACCTTGAAAAGACAGCAGGAATTCTAGGGAGTTGTCATGGCAACCCCTAGATATCATCTTCAGGAGGCCCCATGGCTGCTGAGTCCAGATTTATCACAATTATATTTATATATGGAAGGCAAGCTCTTGCCTAGGCAGCCAGACCCCAGCAAATGGATCTAATTTGTAATTATATGGATCACTTTAAGACTGCTGGCAGGAAGATTTTAGGGAACTTCTTTGGAATGTTGGCTTTTTGGTGGCTGCTTGTCATATTTACATGGGCCTATTCCTCAAAACCAATGGGGAGTAAAAGCTAACCAACATTTGCATTTTGTCAAAAACTTCAGAGTTAAGTTTTATGAAGGTATTTCCTGAGAAACTGTTTCAGTTGCCCCCTTTTCCCTAAAGTGAGGAGAGAAGACTGAGGATTTTGGAGATTCTCATTTTATTTCCTCTTTGTCTCATGCGCCATCCTTGGAACAATGGCAACAAAAAGCCCAGTTACACAGTATCTGCTTCAAGCAGGGTGGTGCTGGGTCTGCCGGTGTCTGTCTTGTGCAGTGGGTGTTTGTTTAGCATTGTCGTTGCAATTTTTATTGCATCTCATGATGTGCACAGATGTGCTTGGTAAGCATCCCAAGAGGAAAAGAGACTCTGCTCAATATCCCTGTTCCCAAATGACGCTACCTTATAGAATCACTTTCTGGGCTACCTCCTTTGGGATGCTGTAACCATTTAAAGTCTCTGGATTTTGGTGTTTTAACAAGGGTTTAATTACTAAGGTAAGTGTATGCACCTGCTAAGGCATTCCTAATTATTTGATAATGGTGCAATCTTTCTCAATACAGCCAGTTTTGTGGTGTAAGCTACACTAATGAAGCACACTGAGAGAACGCATTCCCCCAATGTTGGGGAAGCTTATTTAAATTAAATAAATTTGCAAAGGACTGGATTTTTACCACTGGCCTCAACAGTTATATATCAGTATTTCATGCTGGAAGCAGGTAGGCATGGTGTTAGAATGAGACATACTTCATATTACTTTTGTTCTTCAAAGTGTCTTTCAAAGAAATTAAGTCACTCTTTTCCAGATTGCTTCACATACTTCTCCTTGTTCTACCCGTGTCTTTAAAAAAGAAAGAAAGAAAAACAGGAAAAATCTAGCTTAGCTCTTGTGTTGTTCACTTGGCAGCAACTCATAGAAGCACTGTTTTGACAATGCTGAAAATTTCCTTTTCCACCTGATTTTTACCATTGCCACATGTGGTCTGTAGTGGTTTAGTAATAAGATCTTTGCTATAACATCTGCAAATTAGCACCTTGCCTTGCAACCTCTCTAGAAACTTGCTGATGGTTTGCAATTGTAGTAAGTCAGAGTTGACACTATATCCAAGTGTTTCAAACTTTGTTGTTTTGGACTAAAAAAAGAAGATTCCAACAGGCAGATGGTTTCCAAGTCGCTGTTAGGAGCTACACTAGCAAAACACAGCATCTCACTTCTCAAGCACACACATTCATTGCAATACACAAAATTACTTTGGGAAGACATATGCACTGTTCTAAACTAATTCTATCTATACTTCTCTGTTCCTTGTCATTTGCCTTTTCCTCTGAAATATTTTGGCAAATTGAGTTAGTTCAGCAGCTTTCAAAAGACCATCATTCATATACTTTCCTATGTAGCCATAACGGAACTTCCTTAATCATCTAATGTTCCTGAATTTTTATGCAAATTGTTTTTAAAAATTTTCTGATAAAACAAGAGCATTCCTTTAAATACACTAATGACTGGCGGTTGAGATTTTAAACTATTAATGAATGACGGCCAAGACAAATGAACAGAAGGTAAGAATACATACAAAGGAAAAACCATTGCAAGTGAGTGCCGAAGGATTAACAGAGTGTTCAGGATCCAACTTTAAATGCCACTACAGGACGCCTTTCAGTTGTGCCAAGGTTCAGGTGCCTCACATGCTGCTGGAGTTACACGGTGCTTATAGCCACACAGGTTGAGATCACACTGCCCTTGTTTATCACACCATCAACCCATCTACCCGGGCTGGAGAATGCAGCAGCTGGGGATGGGTAGGAGCAAGCAGGGGCACATGGGAGGGGTGTGGGTAGAAGCAGAGAACACAACTTGCAGCGCCAGGCAAATCAAAAGGCGGAGAGGACCTCCCAGCTGACTCCTCAGTGTCCTAGAGATTTCTGTTATTAATGTGGCTTGGGGCATGTACTGCTGATAATTACTGCTAGCTGGAATAATTAATAAGAATAATTGCTCGGCATGGGAAGGGAAAGGGAAGCTCTGGGAGGAGGAAAAAGCAGGCTAGGGGAGCAAGAGACTCCCCAGGCGCATTACTATAGACAGGAAGTTCAGCAGCAAGCATCCTGAGAATCAAAGAGTTGTCTGGACGCCAAGGGCAAAAGTTAACAGATACCAAGTGAGGCTGCAGTCAATAGCCTTACCTTGGAATGCAATGGAAAAGAACCTTGTCATGGCTTCAGTGAAGGGTGACTCCCTTTGGAAATAATAGGTGGAGGTTGTGAAAGAAAAATACAGTATGAAGGAATTAAGAAGTGTCCTAAAATGAGCAGACAAGACTGCGTGTCTGGTTTAAAACCCAATAGTGACAGCGGGAGAGAAGCAGAAAGGGAAGAAAAGTGAGGAATGGTGCCCCAATGAGAGTTTGGAGAGTTTATCCCAGCTTGAAGGAAGAAAGGCCTCCATTAGAAATCAAGCATTGGTGTTGACAGTCTGTAAAATAACCACAATTTGATGTAATAGGGTAAATTTTCTCAACGCTACGTAGAGTTGCCAACACAGTTCTCGATACTGTAGCTTTCTACATATTACACTAAAATATTCCCCCAAGGACAAGACAAGCGTGTGCTTGGCAGAACTTAAAGAGGTGAAGAAACTGGATGTGAAAACTTAAGTGTAAGCAGCATATGGAATCTGGCCGCTAGAGTTCCGATAATGGCGTACAGAGCGAGGGGGCCAAGCCCAAGGGCTGGGTGTTCACCGTGACCCTCCGCAGGAGACAGGGCGGCATGTGCAGTGTTGTGTTACGAGATTAGCAAAGCCCATGAAGACCAGTGGTTGACTATTCATGATTCCTTTTTCCTATGGGAATCATACAGGAAGAGCAATTAAAGCCAAAAAAGATTGATTTATCAAATTATCCCTTAATCAACATTCAATGTGAGGCATTATATTTCACTGGATCATGATAACCCTCTCTGTGTGTTTGTAACATAAATGGATTACAATGGGAAGGCAAGAGAAGGAATGCTACTAACAAGCCAATGTTGAATGTGTGGTGATGGGGCTGTTTCAAGGTCATGTTGCTGCTCAGTGTAGGGATGATCCTCCCTTTGCCAAGCTCCCTGAAGCTTGAGGTGGCAGCCCTGCTGGATAAGGGGCTTGCATACCTGAAGACAGGTGTCATCATCTCACGTTAGGCGGCTTTGTGTCTTTACAGTAGTTAGAGAACGCCAAAGGGAAGACTCAAATGACCAATGCATTTCGAAAGGATGGGACAGGAGGAGGAGAAGAGAACCAGGTGTAAACCAGGTTCCTGGCTTTACACCAGAAGACAAAGGCCAGGTAGTGCTGCCATGAGGGGATAGCTGAAGCGTCCTAGGGGAGGTCTCAGCCCAATCACTTGTGTTCTGAGGAAACTCTGTCCATCCCAACTGAACATGGTATCTCTTGGCAAACAAGAATGTGAGCTCAACCTTGAAGTTGCCCCCAGTTATCCACTCATGGCATTGAGGAGTATGGTGGTCAGGCACCAGGTGGGGTTGCTGGTATTTATCAATGGGCTTCCCTGGTAGCTCAGCTGGTAAAGAATCCACCTGCAATGCAGGAGACCCTGGTTTGATTCCTGGATTGATAAGTTCCCCTGGAGAAGGGATAGGCTACCCACTCCAGTGTTCTTCGGTTTCCCTGGTAGCTCAGATGGTAAAGAATCACCTGCAATGTGGGGGGCCTGGGTTCAATCCCTGGTTTGGGAAGATCCTCTGGAGGAGGGCATGGCAATGCACTCCAGTATTCTTGCTTGGAGAATCCCGGTGGACAGAGGAGCCTGGCCGTCTACAGTCCATGGAGTCACAAAGAGTCAGACATGACTGAGTGACTAGGCACACACATGGCAGGGTTAACAGAAGCCAGAGTAAACCTGAGCATGCCTGGGAACCCAAGGAAACACTGCAGGTTAGAAATGCGTTTGATGCTTGTTTTTCACAGCTTTGAAAAAAAATTATAGTTGAGGAAGTATGAGTAATTACTGGCACAAACAGTTGAATTGGAATATGTGGACCTGCATGGGCTGGAAGTGGGGTGATGGTGGGAGAGGAAGTGGGGTGGAGCCCAAGTTTGAATAAGTCCTGATTCAGTCCTTAAGGAAAAGGGAAGAATATCTCAGTGCCCTTACCATCCTGTCTAATTGCAGAACATCTAGGCCCTCAGCTCAATATTCCAGTTCACACTGAAGAACTGAGAGAAAACTCTGTTAGTGAGGTGAAACAGAAAGTTCAAGGGCTTTGAAGTCACACACACATGACTCTGCAGCTCACCACAGGGTGATCTTAGACAAGATACTTAACCTGTGTACAATGTGGATGATAATATTTATCTGATAGGACTGGTATCAGATTTAAAATAAAATATATAATGTGCTCATTGCCTGGCATCTATTAGGTACTCAAGGTATGTCAGCTCCCAGTCCTTTATTCTCCCTAGACTTCCATGACTTTGCTCCCTTACTCTCCCTCTTACTCTCTTCTTAGCCCCTCCATCAGTGAATAAATAACAACTGTAATTATGAGAGGTTTGAAGAGGATCCCTGATTATCTTGCCTTTCAAGCTTTGAGCATCGAGTCATTTTTATTTCCTGGCTATGGTTTCCGCAGTTTCCACCCTTGTTCCACCAGGAAGGTACCCTGATCTATTCAAGAAGTATTTACGTGTGCCTCCTAGGAGTCAGGAAGTGTGTCTGCTCCCAGCATGACTGATGCCTTCATCTTCTCCAGATACCAAGACCAAAGCTGTCACAAGGAGCAATACATTGAGATGAATCTCTTGGTTCCACCCTTCTGACAAAAGACACAGTGCCACAGAAGAGGGGCAAGTTACAGAGCCTGTGGGAGGAAAAGAAGACAATATTCACCTGGTTTGAAGTAAAGATCTTATTCCTTATTCCTTCAGTTATGATGTGCTTATGAAAGGAGATCCAACCAGTCCATCCTAAAGGAAATGAGTCCTGAATATTCATTGGAAGGACTGATGCTGAAGCTGAAACTCCAGTACTTTGGCCACCTAATGAGAAGAGCTGACTCATTTGAAAAGACCCTGATGCTGGGAGGGATTGGGGGCAGGAGGAGAAGGGGACGACAGAGGATGAGACAGTGGGATGGCATCACCGACTCAATGGACATGAGTTTGAGTAGGCTCCAGGAGTTGGCAATAGACAGGGAGGCCTGGTGTGCTGCAGTCCATGGGGTAACAAAGAGTTGGACACAACTGAGCAACTGAACTGAACTGAACTGATATATACCTGATATTGTTTAAAGTGCTTTCCATGTACTAACCTATTTAATCCCCATAAAAGTCTAGGAGACAGAGATGGTCATCCCTTCACATTAGAGATAATGAAACCAGAAGGTACAAATGCTAGGAACCTGTCCATATCACAAAACTAGCTAGTGGCCTAGTAGCCTGGTTCCAGAGTATTTCCTCTTGACCTCAACAACATGTAAGTATGCCATTATGCACTGACATCTACTTCTATCATGACCTACAGATCAAGGTGTCTTTCCCACCTCTGTTCTCAGGTTTCTCTTCAAAGACTTCTCTTCCTTTTTAAGAATGCTCTTAGTGTTTATTTTCATGTAATTTAATCCCTTTAAAAATGTTAGCTTGGGAACAGAGGTTACCATATACATCCTGTTTTACAGTATTCTAGGGCTGGAACAATATTTTACCATTGTTTAGATTTTGGTCGAGGTAAATGTCTGCTCTTATTTCTCAGTAGAGAGGCCCAAGAAGGCTGTAGTAAGTTTCTGAATTATCAAGAGACCAGATTCAACCTGAGTGCTGAAGAACTGATGCATTTGAATTGTGGTGCAGGAGAAGACTTTTGAGAATCCCTTGGACTGCAAGGAGATCAAGCCAGACAACCCTAAAGGAAATAAGCCCTGAATATTCATTGGAAGGACTGTTGCTAAAGCTGAAGCTTCAGTACTTGTCCACCTGATGCAAAGAGCCGACTCACTGGAAAAGACCCTGATGCTGGGAAAGATAGAGGGCAAAAGGAGAAAGGGTGACAGAGAATGGAACGGTTACACAGCATCACTGACTCAGTAGATACGAATTTGAGCAACCTCAGGGAAATAGTGAAGGACAGGGGAGCCTGGCGTGCTGCAGTCCATGAGGTCACAGAGCCGGACATGACTTAGTTACTGAACGACAACAGATTCAACCAAAAGAAGACTTAATGAACGTTCATAGTGAATCTTTCTGTTTAAACCAGTCTTAACACTGAGATGGTCTGAAGCAATGTGCTACCAGGTCGCAGTCCTTCTAGGCTCATAGAGTAAGGGAATGTGAGTTTCCCAGATGCCTTAGGGTACATTCCACCCATGAATGGAGTTGCAGGGCAATCTGAAGTCTCAAGGGAATCAGTTCCCAAATATAAATTTTAACTTGTTTACCTTAAACTTGGAGCCTATTACAATAGTTCCTTTGGGACTCTGCCATTGGCACTCAATCTATCCTCATCTTCTAGGGATTGGGGCATGTCTCTTTCCAGCTATACTTAAGTCTTCATTATTTCCCAAAAGCTTTAAAACAGTGCCAAATCATCCCTGTCCCAGAGGAGCAAACAAAACCCTGGCAAGGAAAGACGACTTTTCAATCCTTTCCCCAGGGTCCTTGGGGGACGACTTTTCAATCTCCTTTCCCCAGGGTCCTTGGGGACAAAGCCACATCAGAGGGGACCAATGCTTTAGCCTTCTCGTCTCCTACTGCTTGGCTCAGACCAAATGGACTTTTCTCTCTTTCCTTAGTTGTAGGTCCCTTCCTTCTTTACTTCAGCTTTCTGACCTTGAGATCTCTCTCCCTTTTTAGGAAGAAGGTTCAACTTTACAGAAGCAGCAAGAAAATGGTGATGTTTTAAACTGAGGATCATGAGACAGGATAGTCTGATTTACCCACCATATTATCTTCAGTGTTTAGCAAAGTAGGTGTGCAATGAATAAATAGAATCGGCACACAAGACATCGTCAAAGGAGAAGGGGAGTGGATATTTCCATACACCCAGTTATAGAGATACCAAATGGCTAAGTTATCTAAAAATATCTTCTGCATGACCCTATCCTTTTTTCTTGGTGTTAAGTTAGTGGGTTTCAATCAGTACCTACAGAAATCTTTCTTAGGGATCCGGGAAGCCAGCAGCCATGCACCATAGGATTAGACGTGGCAACATGTGAGAAATAGTCTAGATGTGAAGTTAAAGGTTTCTGTTCATGGCTCTCTATCTATGGAGCCAACAATAGATCTCTTATCCCACGAGATCTTGGTTTCCCTTTAAAATGGTTCCAGGGCTGCTTGGTTCAGCTATAACTTCAAGGACTAAGGCTGTCTGTCAACTATATTCCAATTTAAAAAATTCTACAAGGGAAAAACAAGAAAGAACTAAGGCTCTCTCTTTTTTCTTCTTTTTCATCTTCAGAGTATTATGTTTTCCTCCTGGGCCAGTTTCCCTCATGGACCAATACGAATGCCATAGGTGTCATATGCAAGTGGCAACTTCAGAAGAAAAAACAGAAACTTCTCTGCCTTGTATCCCTTCTCAAGAAAACCCAGCAGACCCGTCCCCCCAACCCCCTCTCCCCCCGCCTCCTTTGTATCTAATTGAAGGACTGCTTCACAGTTACTTGGTGTAGACCCACAAAGTCTTGGATCATTTAACATTCACTCCCTTGGGCTCATCCTTCCATGAGGACTGGCCACCTCCACAACAGTAAACACCAAGGAGGTCTGGTCCCAAGGGAGAAAGTAGAGGATGGCTGTTGGCTGGGAGGCCAATGGTATGTGCTCAAATGTCATGTGATTCAAAAGAAGTATGATTGCTAGAAGTAAAGAAGAGTGGAAGGCCAGGCTCCCACAGGAGGAGTCCCTGGAAGCCAGGATTGTTACATGTCGCAGACGTTTATCTAAAAGTCCCAGGTCTGTTCCACCTGCCCCACCCTAAACTGTTTGGGCAGCAGCACTCCTCTGGTTACATGTCCAAGAGATGTTATGCAAATTTCTTCCGGGAAAGGAAGGACTTGCTTTAGCCTTTCAGCGCATTTCCACAGGGATCCTGAGCTGGGATGAGATCGACCATGTATAGAGGCTGAAGTGGCAGGCCCACCCCTGGGAGACCAGTCCCCTGAGTGTCTCGGAGCTACTTTCCACTTCCCTCCATGGCATGGGTCTTCTTTTCCCTTCCGGGTTGTATGTGTCATTCTCTGCTGAGAACTCCTTTCTTCTTACTTTTGACTTCTCTTCCAACTTTAAATCTCAGGTTAAGCATTTCCCTCTCTCTGGGAAGCAGTTTCTGGTATCCACCATTCTGGGTCAGCTCTGGTCTCTTGCATTTACTCTGAACTACAAACTGCACTTCATTACAATTGCCTGTTTTCTTGTCCACCCCCTCTGCTACATAGTATACTTCTTAAGAGCAAGGACCATGTCAGACAGAAACCTACTCCTGAACCCAGCAGAGGGATCCTACATACAGTGAGGGCTTAAATCATGTTTGTTAAAATAATGGGAAAAAAAAATGCAAATAGACCTAAGAACATGTTAGAATCTGTGGTCAAGTCTTTGGAACCACCAGTATCATCAAACTTTTAAATAATTGGATTCTAAAGACAATTACTTCTCCCCTTAAGTTACCTGCTGAGATGGTAGCTCTGTGCCTAGCCTGGAACCTATAGCATAGGAATGACTTATAGCATGACATAGGAATGACCTCTTATAGGTTTGCATGTGTATCTGTGTACGCATGTGTGTGTGGTAGATAGGACCCTATTGCTTTTGTTTTTCTTAAATCAGTTAAATTTAACATAGTCCTTTCTATCTTCTCTTGAATCTAAAAACAGATCTATCCTGGTAGTGCTCCTGGTGTTGATGGTAAGTGTGGAATGAAGAAACATTGTTTTCTCCCCTTCCTTCCTTCTACTGATAAATTATTGCAGCTACTGTGTAACAAGCACTCTGTTAGGTTCAGGGGTACCGTGGGGATCAAAAAATATATTTTCAGTCTTAATGAAGGTTTTAACAATGAATTTATATTTTAAATCAGCCATCTGCTTGGAGCAGGGGGAGGGGGGTAGATATTTCCACAAAGAGAAGGGCTTCCCATTCGGCAAGGGATTGAAAGGCACATCTCTGGTCCTTCTCTCCGGGCCTTATGCTTCTCCCAGGGTGGGAGGAGTGAACTGTGTGTCTGGCGAGAGAGGAAGAAGGAAAGGAGCCCCTTAGTCTCTCTCCCTCCCTGGCCCCTCCTCTCCTGAGGAGGGCTGCACCCAGACGCTCCTCTCCTCTGCCTGCAGGAGGCAGCCTGACCCTCTCATCCCACAGTGATTCCACATGTGGATGCTGTGTTACCAAGACACGCTGGCCCCATGGGATGTGGATAGCCCAAAAGACCAAATTTATTTTAGGGAATCAGAGAAAACTTCCTTGAGGAAGTGACATTTAAGTTGAGACCAGAAAATGAAGAGGTGTGAGTAAGGGTTTGTGCGGGAGACTGTGTAATTGATAATGAGTGTCCTGAGCTTAGAGAACACTTGTGAAAGGTGGATGGGGAGGAAAAAATGATTCATGCGGTTACAGTCTTCTTCCTGGCCTCTGGCTGGTGTTAGAAAGGGTCATATCTCAGTTTGGGTTACATGGGGCATTTATATGCTCAGTCACTCATTCATTCAATCTAGAACCACTGTCCTAGGTAAGGCATAGTATAGCATTAGTTGCTCAGTTGTGTCCAACTCTGCGACCCCATGGACAGAGGAACCTGGCTGGAGTGGGTCACCGTTTCCTTCTCCAGGGGATCTTCCTGAGCCAGGGATCGAAGCCAGGTCTCCCACATTGCAGGCAGACTCTTTACCATCTGAGCCACCGGGGAAGACCAAAGGGAGCATAATTCTGAGCTTCCCCCACTCCCTGATCTCAGATCTCTAGTCACCAACTGGAGGTGAAGATATGTAAACAAGTTTGTTCATAAAATAGCAAGGGTGCTCTGCTAGAAGACAATCGCACAGGATTTGTAAGGAGTGGGCAGAGGTATGTTAAAAGGTAAAGATGATATGACCCTTGAGATGAATGTTAGAAAATGAGTGTGTTTTTACCAAGTCAAAAAGAAGTCTTACTGTCCATCTTTGGGGTTTCCCTTCCTGGGCCTTTCTGCCTTAGAAATCTGATGATTATATGGTGTAATATTCCCCTGCCATAAACATTCTTCCTTCCAGTTTCTAGCCAGAGTGATGTCACCATGAGACTATGTCTGGTGTAAATGGGATATAATCCCAAGGCAAATCAGAAATGAAATGAGATCTCTTTAAGAAGAACAAATTAGCCTCAACATAATAAAATAGTTACAACTTTGTGGGAGATATGTAAAATGGTTTACATCACTGAACTTTCCCAGATGGTAAACATAAGGCAAAACTGTATCAGAAAATGGATGTATGGTGGATTTGGTTACAAATGTACAGTACGTGCACAGTGCATATGCGTGGAATCAACGTTGAAGCATTTTTGACCTCCTGCGCGGTAAATATTTATCATAATGTACCAGACAAACACACCCAAAATTTCCAATGAGCTAAAGGGAACAGACGATCTAAAACCAGTGATACATCAAAAGAAAGTATGGTCTTTGGAAAAGAGAAAACATTGCTGAACATATAAAAGAAAGTAAGGACAAGCATCTCAGTGTTGTATGTGCCTGCTAAGTCGCTTCAGTCATATCTGACTCTTTCTGACCCCATGGACTGTAGCCTACCAGGCTCCTCTGTCCGTGGAATTTCCCAGGCAGGAATACTAGAGTGGGTTGCCATTTCCTCCTCCAGGGGCTCTCCCCAGGGGTTGAACTCGCATCTCATGGCTCCTGCGTTAGCAGGTGGGTTCTCTAAACACTAGCGCCACCTGGGAAGCCCCAGTGTAAGACCACACAAATAATACAATTAGCACACACATACAATACTGAGTCTAACTGTAAAAATGTCATAAATTTATGACAACTTGTAACTTCCAGAAAGGAGGCAAGTAGAAGGCTTCTCCATCCTCTGTGAGGATGGCAGAGCTGGGGTCCCTGGGGAAGGGGGGCAGGCACACAGTGGTGTGGGAACTGAAATCGAAGCAGCCAGGGACACTGATTTGGTTAGCCCAGTCACTCCCCTGTGAACTTTGGGTTAGAAGCAGTTACAGGGCGGAAGGGGAAGGCAGGAAGTATTCTAATGAGAATTCAATTAATTCAGGGAATCTCAGAAACCAGGTGTAAACGCTGCCGGATATTAAATGATCCCTGAGAAGAGACTTAGGGTTTTGTAGCGCGTCAGATCAATTTGCGAGGAGCTGGCAAATTGGCAGCTGCCCTGCTGTAGCCCTGGCTTCCCCCCTCCCAGGTCCACGTAATTATCATCTTTCGGCTCTGAGCAAGTGTGACTTGAAACCCCTCACCAGGCTAGTGAAGTGAGGGACCCCTTTCTGCTCCACCCCGACTCCCCATGTGGATCTTCAGGATGCAACTGCCACCCTCAGAAGCCAGAGGAGGTCCTGGCTACCCTTAAAACAGTTCCAACTGGCCGCGCGGCTCAGCATGGGGACACAGCTTCCTGTGGGGTGTTGGACCGGCCATGATAAAATGACGTATGACAGTATGATGTCGGGGCTCAAAGCAGCGGGAGCTTAATACCAAAGGGGGCAGAGGATGAAAACACAGCTGAAGAACAATGTCCTGCTGGAGAGAAGTGTTGAGTGGGGACCCCGCAGGGGCCACTCCAAGGGTCTTTAAAGACTTTATGTCCGCATGATTAGCCAAGATGAAGGGGCCAGCTGCAAACTTTAATTTCCTGATGACACAAAGGAACCATGAACAATATATAGATAGGATTTGAATTTGTAATAAGCAGTGGCCTAATCCACAAGAAAGGATAGTCAGGGTGGACCAAAAAAAAAAAAAAAAACCAAACACTGAAGTTCCTTAGGTTCCCCATTCAGACCTCCTCTTTACTGAGAGTTTTACTTCCAAGAATTTATCTTGGAGGAACCACTGAGGTTGGGTGTGGGAAACAAATGATACACTTTTTGCACCAAGTCCCTGAATTGCAGACGAACTGTGTTCTCCTCACAGAAGACAAACCGGAGTTTGTGTAATTGTGTGTGGACACCTGGTCAGAAGAACATTCCAGATAAAGGAATGACCCCATTCGTCCACTGGGAGTAGTTTGCTACATGCCCACGTTCTTATACCTTCTTTTTACTGAATTCTTTATCTTGAGCCAGGGTGGGAAATTTTTAAAAATAATCAATGCTTCCTTCATTCTTAAATTAAAAAAAAACAAAAACTTTTTTCCCAGTGCTGTGGGAATCAAATTAGCTGCTGGAAAAGAAAAGCTTGACTTTCATTTCTGTTTTCACGCTTTCAGCTCTAATCATCTTCAAGTGTTAAGAGAATAATAATAATGTTAAGAAGTTTTGGGTCAACAGGAAGTGCCACGTGATGGGGGCTGCCCTTAATAGGCAGGGAAAGCCATGGGACAAGAGGGGCCAGATGTTTTGAGCAGGCAATGCGGAGCAAACAGTGTCTGGAAAGGGAAAGAAGTGTTTCCATACTTCTCAGAACAGGGGGCTTTTTGTATCCAACACTTGGAAAGAACCCAGATCAAGTGCTTCCCTCTAAAAGGCAAACATTAGAAATTTGTGTAGGCACCAGTATAGTGAATGCAACACGTTACTCTTTTTAATTATGAAACCCCCCACAGAGGGAGCAAGGAACTTTACCTGTGTTATCCAATTTGGTCGCCCTGCAGAGTTAGCCTTATCATTGCCATTTTACAGGTGAGTTCATCTATGCAGAGAACTTACTTTATTTGTCCAAATATGTTCTCAGTGTTAAATATTATAGCTAAATTGGAGCACAGGCTGTCTGACTCCAGACCTGTGGTCCATCCCCCTTGCAGGGACAGAAGTCATAAGAAAGATACTTAGAACTCCAGGATGACTGTCTCATTGTTACTGAGATGTGTCAGACGGTGGTCTCGTTGCTAAAAGCAGTAGAACCCCTTGAGGGTACTTATCTTGTGCCTTCTACCCACCGTAATGACCACCCCTAATCCAGGAAAAATGACAATTACAAAGAACCTTCCATGTGGACTTTTTTGTAATGTCGATGGGATTTCTCAGTGTGGCTTCATGGAAGGAATACAACAGGAGCACTTCCAGTTCTGAAAGAATGCCCCTCAGAGAAAAACTCACAGCTGGTTTTTCTTCTTTCCTTCTTCAGACACAAATGGGATGGGGCGATATGTTAGCTGGAGAAAAGGAAAATCCTTCTGTGTGATACGTGTGTCCTTATGAGTCAGGCTCTGGAAGCCGTGGTCAAGTCCTAGCGCTTAGAAACTCTATCCGTGCGTTCCTCTCTTCGGTACTGAAGGTGCCTCCAGGCGGGAGCTAGTGGAATGGAGGCTCCCCAGCTGCCAGGACCTGGCTCAGATGGCCTTCTGGACACAGCTGTCGGGGAGACTGGGCTCTGTTTCAAGGGGAATGTGTCATCACCCGACCGCCGGGGCAGTGACAGGGGATGGGTGAGGTGAGAACTCGGAGGAGCCCATTCTAACGTACTCTTCTTTCTCTGAAAGCTCTTGTCTCTGTCCAGGAGCTCTGCCTATCTTTGGCTTCTCCTCCGCTTTCCCTCCCCTCTCTGACTCCAAACTCTCCGTGTCAGGGCAGACCGCTTTGCCACCCTACTGGGGAATGCTGCTCTGTGTAGGAGGTCAGCCCCTGGAGTTTCTGAGCCACGCTATTCCTCAGGACGCAGCTGAGAAATGTCTCTGGACTTGAGAAGTGCTGCAGGCGGGGGTTGCCAGAGCCCCTACCCTCCAGCCAGCCCTCCCATCCGGGATGGTTGAGCTAATTAAAGTGATGGAAGAACAGTTGAGCTACTAATGGGTGCCAAGAAAGTGGAGAGGGTCCAGCGGGCTTGACTCACATTGGGAAGAGCTTAAGTTACAGTTTTGAAAATTACTTCACTTTTACTTAGATTTTCTTCTCTGCCAGGGCAGCCAATTCTGAGAAAGGATGCGTGACGAGGCTACCCCATCTGCAGGGAATATTTGCTCCATTTTATCTGACCTGTGGTGACTACAGGGTGAGGGTGGAAGGGGGAGGGGGTTGTTCTCACCTGTCCAAGTCATCCTTGAAGGAGGAGAGACAGGGCACCTGCATGACTACTTTCCTTTGCCCAGGTAAGAAAAAGCAAAGTAATCAAGTTAAAACTGTAATTCAATTTCCTCCTCGAAGAGTGTGTTACTAAGTGAATAGATAAGTTCCTTCTCTGATCTGAAGATCTGTGGTAACTCATATCTCCTGAAATGGATCTGATGTGCTTTGTTTCAACAGAGGTAGATGACCTGGCATTAGGCATTTTATAAGATTTTAGGACAATAACTTGTATTTATTTATGTATTTTCTTAGTCACTGAGGGACTGCTGCTCATGGTATGGAAAGGCAGCCCAGTTAGACACACCGGGTTAGAATCCCTGTGCTGCCTGGCTATTCAGCGGAAGCAGGTAACTGAGTCCACGACTCAACTTCCTCACTTGCCAAATGAGAGTAATAATAACACCTGCTTCTTTGGGTTGTTATGAGGAACCGATGAAATAACAAATGTATTAAGCACTTGTTCCAGTGGCTGATTTATACTGGGTGTTCAATTAAAAAAAAATCCTATTTCAAATAATATCTACCTCAGACTGTTGTAAAATTAAATATGCCAATGTATGTTAGGGACCTGCACATAATAGGTGAATAAACATAAATATTACACCTCCTCTACCTCCAGCATCATGGTGTCCAGGTTTGTTAAAACGTTAGATGTCAGACTATGTTTACATTTACCTTCTAGACTCTAGGTCATTTTGTTGAATTACATTGTGGGTTTTAGTATTCCATCTACCTACCACTTTTAAATCAATATGTCTCCTGAAGGGACCAAATTCTGATTCACACACAGCAGACAAGCAAATTCAACCACAGACATGCATCTCACCAAGCCACCACGTGGAGGACCATGGGAAGATCGTGCCAGGCTCTCACAGGTACCACGTCATTCAGTCAACCTCACACGTGTCTGTCTGGTTCAGGGCCATAAACCAGAACTCCTCAGCTTGCCCCTCAGGCCTCAGAAATCTCTTCTAGCAAAGAGTGTATCTACAGGCCTGGCTATATGATTTATAATAGTCCTTATGTATTCCAAGTCATGGGGAGAGGAAGAAGGCACTAAATGCCAAGGTTTTAAAGACAGTGCCTCACAGAAATGACCATAAATAGCAGCTCAGGAGGCCACTTACATGAAGTTAGACCCGCTTTAGGACTGGAAGCTGTTACAGGGTGAGCTTATCATAACTTGATTCAAGTGCAATAAGCGAGAAGTGGAGAAGATGACCAGTCAGTGTAAGAAAGCCAAGCGGAGATCAGATAACCACATTAAAAAGATTAAAATGTCCAGCCCGCTATAAATGCCTGCTAAAATCCTAAAAAGGAGTCTGGAGAGACTCATAAAATCATAACTAAGAAAGTAAGGGAGCCCTGAAGCTTTAACCAGATGTTCTTGTGATATGAATGACTGTGTTAGTAAATTTTCATCCTAGCAATACAGCTTCATATTGATCTTCTCCTTTTATTAGTCAGTGCTGCTATGAGATTAAATATTGTCTGGAAGGAAATACAGACTTCCCTCTCTAGAAGTCTCTTCTCAGTAACCCAGTGTTTGTTATCGCAAAGCACACCAGGGACTTTGTAATGAATTGCTCAACACAGCAGAGGCTTGAGTCTATAAAAAGAGTTATAGAAGGGGTAGCCTTATAGAGAATAACCTCATTTGGGAAGCAAGCATTGTGTGCCGTGCCGAGTGGGAAACCTGCGGAGAGCTGTCTGAAACAGAAATAGACATGAGTATTTATGACCAGGAGCACCACTCGCAATATACAGTGCTAAACACTTAATCTACGGCTAGATTTTACTCCAGATCCAAGCTGAAGTCAGCAGAATTAAATCTTCAAGTGTATTTCAGCAGCCTTAAATCCTTCTGATACTGTTAGCGGTGGCAGGGTTCCAAAATGCATTCTGTTAATAAGACAGTAAAGTATAAAATCGAGTTATCTCCTTCAAGGAGAAAAACACAGAGTAAAAGAAACGAGTCTTGTAAAATTACATTCCCAGCACTCAGGCCTTTTCTACCTGAGTTCCTTTCAATTTACTCTTTTACTGCTAGACCATTCTCCTTGACAAATAACAGAAAAAAAAAGAGTGAGGGAAAAATCATCTCCGACATTTTTTTAACTATGAAGGAAATAGTACCCCTGAAAAAGAGGTTGAGGATTTTTCCTCCTCTTTACAGGTCAGAGGAGGTTAAGGTTTTGCCCATTAGCTTGTAACATGCCGTACGAAGTCTCCGTGGGCTAGCAAAAAAGATTTCAGCAGCTGTTACCTTTCTTTTTCACTTAACATAACTTTTGGTTTACCTGCAGCTAAAAGAAATTTATGCAGCATACACAGGGGTGTTGTTCAAGATCCCAAGGCAACTCCATTAGTTTTCCCTAGAGCAGCATGAAAAAGCTAGTTAAGATATGAAAGGGAGGATGGATGGTTGGATGGATGGATGGATGGATGGATGGAAGGAAGGAAGGAAGGAAGGAAGGAAGGAAGGAAGGATGAGGGAGGGACCACATTCCATACCAACACCCTTTAAACACAGCATTGACCCGAAACACTACACTTGCTCAAACGAACAAAGACAAAATGAAACCTAAAACTTCTGAATATGCGCTCTCACAGCCTAGAGTTTCTGCACATACAGAATAAGAGACCACCCACAGTTTTCAGATGCCTGTAGGGCACCTTGGGTGTTAAGTAATGAATTTTAACCTTAACTCTGAATTTCATTGCTTATGTGAGTTTCACTCAAACTCCTTGATTCATCAATATGTATAACTGTTGGCAATTTTATGTTCTTTAGGCAATTCTTTTTTTTTTTTTGCCTGTTCAGGAGTTAGAATAAGATAGAAACTCCCTTGTGTTATAGAACTAATGTGAGACAAGAAATTGAGCTGAGGCAATCCATTGGGCAGATACAAAAATACATGAAAATATAGATTTATACTCTGCTGGAAAACCATGTTATAGTTAGCTGAAAATTTAATATAGTGTATTAATGTTTCCCCTTTAAGGTAGCTCAGGATCTCTTCATAGGTAATTTTGGTTTGGTTTCTTTATCTGTAGATGAAAATATCTGGAAAATACTATATGTAATACTTCAATATAACACTTGTATGTATTGGATAACTCACACCTTGATATATCAGAACAAAGACCCACACACAATTTCATCAAAGAGAATTACTGAATTGAGGAAAGAAGACTGTAAAACATAATATAATTGAACCAACTATTAGAACAAAGAGACTTAGAAGTTTTTAAGAACTATTTTCATTGAGCTAAACAAAATATTTGCTTCTTGAAAGAAAAATCCATGACAAACCTAGACAACATATTAAAAAGCAGAGACATTACTTTGCCAACAGAAGTCTGTATAGTCAAAGCTATGGTTTTTCCAGTAGTCATGTACGCATGTGCGAGTTGGACCAAAAAGAAGACTGAGCACAGAAGAATTGATACTTTTGAACTATGCTGTTGGAGAAGACTCTTGAGAGTTCCTTGGACTTCAAGGGGATCAAATCAGTCAATCCTAAAGGAAATCAATCCTGAATATTCATTGGAAGGACTGATGTTGAAGTTCCAGTACTTTGGCCACCTGATGCAAAGAGCTGACTCATTAGAAAAGACCCTGATGCTGGGAAAGATTGAAGGCAGAAAGAGAAGGGGAAGACAGAGGACAAGATGGTTGGATGGCATCATCAACTCAGTGGACATGAGTTTGAACAAGCTCTGGGAGATGGTGAAGGACAGGGAAGCCTGGCATGCTGCAGTCCATGGGGTGGCAAAGAGTCAGACACGACTGAGCATCTGAACAAAAACAATAAAACAAGTTACATACATTATTTTAGAAACTTTTCTTGGATAACTTCCCAAGACAAAACCTGAAAAGCTCTAACTAATTCTTGTCCTTTAATTTTTCTGGATTCCAAGCAGACCCTTTACTTTCCTGTTCTGACATCAGACTTAATGTTTATAGACCATGTTTTTTTCTTTTCCCTTTATAACAAATATTGAGTTTATTAGAAACTTTTCAAAGAAAAGAGGTCACAAAGAAGTTAAAGTAGCAACTTTTCTGCCATAACCTAATCCCTAAATAGTCTGGCCATGTAATCTCCCAAGGAACTTGGTAGATCATCAGTTTTTCTTAGACCATGGTTTTTTAAAGTTGATTTGAGAAATAGTCTAATTGAGAGAGGATTTAGGAGATGCCTTATTTACAGTGATGCAACTACAGATTGTGGGTAACTTCTGCAATGCAGAATCTTTTTGTTGTTGCTGTTCATTCTACTTCCTTCAGGTAAAGAAATTATTTTTGAACTTGTCCTCAAATTCTGGGTGTCCAACCTTGTCAGCGCCTACAGTTCCCAGGATCTGGCTATTAGAACTACTAATATAATAGTTTACCTGTGAACAGGGTTTCCCTATAGTAAAGAACCCGACCACCAATGCAGGAGATGTAAGAAATGTCGATCTGATCCCTGGGTCAGGCATATCCCCTGGAGGAGGGTATGGCAATCCACTCCAGCATTCTTGCCTGGAGAATCCCATGGACAGAGGAGCCTGGAGGGCTCTGGTCTGTAGGGTTGCAAAGAGTCGTAGTGCCTTAGCATGCAGCACACATGGTGTGAACAACTCGTTACATTTTTCTTTTAAAGACTCTTCTCCAACAAGTCTTTCCAAATACTGGTAGTTGACATTAATGCCTTCCTTCATGTAGCTTCCTGCTAGGTTGATTAAAGTTATTTCTGTAAGTGACTTCATGCCAAATTGTGAGCTCCTCGACTAGGTTTTTGCCACTTTTCATATTCGTGTCAGTACCTAGAACAGTGCTTTTCACATAAGTTGTCCCACAAAAATATCCCTTGAACTAAACTGCTTTTTCTAAAAACGGGGAATTAAATCTACCTACAGGGAGTGGTATGGAGATGAATGAGCAAAGGACAGAAACATACTCTAATGATGTCAGAGATGAAGCCAACACACACCTGGCCCCAGACCCTTGCTAAGATGTGCATGTAAAGCCAAATTAACTTCAAGAGAATTGAATGAGTACAGTGAATGCTTTTCATCCTGGTGCCCCTGGAGAGGATGTTAGCACCATGAGACGAGGTGGAAGAAGAAAGAGATGCTCCTGCCGACCCCAGTGTGATAGACAGACACTCTTCCTACCAGTCCTCCAGTCTGCGTATTTCAAAATGACAGTAAGGAAAACAATTTACAGTTGACTCCAGGTGCCCCTGGCTGTGGAACTCCTTCTGTCACGTCAAAGAGATGAAAAAGAGAACCTGTTTTCCATAAACAACTCTGAGCCACATAAATATTGTTCTAGTCCCACTTAGAGCAGTTTCTTTGACCGGTCTTTGCTCACCAGCACTAAAATCCTGGCAGGGCAGTCACTCCTGTGTCTACCCACCGTATCAGAGAGCTGTAACTGTCCCGGGATGGAGTGAATGGTGATGCTCAGAGGCCCAGAAAGGGGCTGGGGTGCTGCACTTTGATGCATCTTGTGATGCCGTACTATAACTTGCACCATTCTGCACTGATAAAATGTCATCGTAACTTGAGATCATCCTAGCTTCACCTTACTGCCTACTGTCGCTGTTTCCTTCTCACTGCCTGCCCAAGGAGAGAGAGGTTCTCAAACATTTGAAGATGTTCTTTGGATTTAATCAGTCTGGAGCTATACTCAGAGATAACTGCATTTGAATATATAGTCCATTCCAGGTGATTCTTACAGCTTTATGGGTCAAGAGGAAGGAAACTTAAGTGGGTTAGTTTCTATCCTGATTACCTTGGGGGTCTTAATAGATGGGTAAGGGAAAATAGAAGAAACAGCTCTCTTATTTTTTAGGAAAGAAAACATAAGAATATAATAATATGATTGACTTCAATTTAACAAATAAACATACTTCTACATCAAAAGCACTCCTTAGTGAAGATTCAAAAGTTGAATGAAATCTGGTTTCTTGTGCTCAAATGGCAAGTATGGACCAAAAAGAATTACCATCCTCTCTCAGACAATGGATCATCCAGTTAGTTCAATGCTCTGCTCATAAAGAACAACAAAAAAAAAACACCTTAGGTAGAAGGTCATGGTTTGTCTTTGATGTCAACCTTTCCATAAATATCTGATGTGTCCTGACTTAGCTGAGAAGCCAAATGTTCACGCGGGTACCACTAATAATATGGTGCAAAGGCACACCAAAGATCATCCTGCCTTGTCACTGCACATCACCAGTGAGGTGACCGAGGCCTCAAGAGGTTAAAGAACTTGTGAAAAGTCTCCAGTTACTTTGTACCATGACTCACACTAAAACCAGGCCTTCTAATGATAGCCTATCACTTGGAGCAAAGCTGTCCTTGAGTTCATTCATCCATTCAACCGTTTGACACTCATACATTTGTCCATTCTTCTGATGCTTCGTAAGCACTTACCATGTGCCAGGCAGGTGCTGGGCTACATACTGAGGATGCAAAGTTGAGTAAGATCTTCTTTCTGTCCCCACAATCTCAAAACCTATGGAAAGTTGAGATCAGAGAACACGTTATATAAAGCCAATTTTCTTTGGTTTCTGTCATTAATACAGCTCTTGTAAATGTTTAGGGAGATCCTTTCATTGTCTCCTGGCATGGTTTTCAGGTTTAGGTTGTACCCTCCCTGGCACTGTGTCTCACTGTCTGATCAACATGGATCATTTTCTTCAGACCTCTTGTTGAGGCTGCTCCACCACTGTTTCCTCTTAGAGAAGAGGCGGCAAGCGGTGCAGTGTTCCAAGGATGGATGGTCCATGATTTGGTGCAAGGTAAAGCTATTATCACAGCTTCCTTCAAAACAGCGGCCTTTGGACCTGCAACGCTTCTTTGGAACCATGACTCTCAGACCTTCCTCTTCTTCCCAGCAGACCTAGCAGGTGATTATCCCAGACATAGTTAGGATTTTCTTTGTTGCCTACATCCTTCACTGTTCATTGTCATGCATGAAAGCACATATATGCTGTCCATTCACATGGCCTCTCAAGATGGTTCTAGAGTTGGCATTTTATAAACAAAAGATCTTAGTTACAATTGTTAAGTTTAAAATTTTCCCTGGGGACTCCACCCCTCCCCCAGTTATTCTTAAATTACAAAAGAAAATGAAGGGACCGTTCTGATTCCTGACCCTTTGAAACTCAGCCTTCTTGGACTAGCCACTCCCCTTAGCAGCTGACTCCATAAATGAGCTCATCCTCTGTCTTCACTCCTCATCCAAGGCAAATCCGAGGTAGCAAATCGCATTTTACAGCAATAAAACCTAAAACATTATCCCACAGGAGCCACCCCCAAAAGAACTCACTAGTATAGTAAAATGTCAGTAACTCAGAGAAACAAGTGCCCAGGTCCACGATGCACTGTTTCTCACCATTGTCAAGGATACTAAATTATTTTGCCCATGTGTATATGTTACTTAGCGGTTTCTAAAAATGTACCTAATTTATCACCCAATTAGAGGATAAACTTCTTTTTAGAACAGGGACTACATCTCTTATCTACTTTCTTTTTTTTTCTCATTTATTTTTATTAGTTGGAGGCTAAATACTTTACAATATTGTAGTGGTTTTTGCCATACATTGACATGAATCAGCCATGGATTTACATGTGTTCCCCATCCTGATCCCCCGCCTACCTCCCTCCCCATCCCAGCCCCCTGGGTCTTCCCAGTGCACCAGCCCTGAGCACTTGTCTCATCAAAATAAAACTTAATATATGTATTTTGGAGGCTGTGAGTACAATTTGACAGAAGATTCATTTTGTCCTTAAATTCGAATAGCATCAGTCATTTGTTTAATTGTTGATTGACTATCTTGTATTTGGCATAGTCCTTGTACTCAGGGATGTTGCAACCTTGCTGAAAAGTAAAACATATGTGAAACAATTGAAATAAAAGATCTAGAAGAACCTTAAAGTCTATCCAGTCAGTTTCCTTGTAGTAGATATTCCTGCTGTTCACTAATATTTCTGACTCTCCTCTCTTCTGAGTACCCAGGGAAATTACATTTCTCAGCTCCTTGAACTTTAGGTAGATTGTGTGGCATGCTTTGACAAAAAGAGGGAAAAAAAGGAAGGTTTGTGGTCCATATATTGGTGGAAGCATTAAAGAACTGGAGCATGCTTCTTCATTTCCTTTCTTTTTAGCAACGAAGGAGGAAGTTTCATGGCTGTCTTAGTCCCTTTGGGCTGCGATAACGAAATACCATACATAGACTGGGTGGCTTATGAGCAACAGAAACCTATTTCTTACTGTGCTAGAGGTCAGAAGTCCAAGATGAGGTGCCAGCACTGTTGGATGAGTACCTTTTCCCAGATCAGACTTCTCATTGTGTCCTCACAGGTGGAAGGGGCAAACCAGCTCTCTGGACTCTCTTTCATGAGGTCACTAATCCCATTCGTGAGGAATCTGCTCTCAGGGCCTAATCACCTCCCCAAAGCCCCATTTCCTAATAGCATCACCTCAGGCATTAGATTTTCAATAAGTGAATCTGAAGGGATCATACACATTCAGCCCCCTAGCAGTGGTGAAAGACACAAAAGTTGAAACAGAGTCGGGAGCATGGAGGATAGCTGCCCAGTGCCCCCTCCCTTTCCCACCTCTTCCCAGGAGCCTCTGTGTGAGCTAGAAAAACAGTTTTTCTCGGGGTAGGCCACTGAGATGTAGGGTTATTTGTTATCAATAACTAGTATAACCTAGACTAAATCCTTCACTTTATAGATGATGAAATTTTAAGTGCTAACCTGTGTGATCCTGAACCTCAAAGTATAAAGAAATCAATATAACCACGGACTGGAATGCTGAAGGATGTCTTTATGTCTAACTTGACCTTCTCTCTGTAGGACACCTATGATTAATCCTGGGGAAGTGGTTATGGCATTGGTAGGAGTGTGATGGTGGCAGTGATGAGACGGCCCAGGTCAGGAGGCAAAGACAGAAAGAAAACGGGTACCTAATTATAACAACAGTAGTTCACAACTATGGTGCTGAGCTCGTGGCTCAATGCAGGAGATGCAGGTTTGATCCCTGGGTCAGGAAGATCACCTGGAGAAGGGAATGGCAACCCACTCCAGCATTCTTGCCTGGGAAATCCCATGGACAGAGGAGCCTAGCAGGTTACAGCACTTGGGATCTCGAAGAGTTGGACATGATTTAGTGATTAAACAACAACAATGGTGCTGAGCACATTATTTACACTATCTCATTTAATTCTTACAACCATCTCTATGGAAATAATAATCATAACTATTTCAACTCTCCTGATGAGATAGTCATGATTACTATCTTCATCTCTTTACCAAGGACACCAAAGCTTTGAAAACTTTACTCTGAATGTTTGGAATTTCTTCCCACCTTCTTCTCTGAGGATAATAGTTATCTACTTTCTTCCTAAGATTCATGTCTTTACTAATGCAGTGAAACCTATCCCCTCCTTTCCTCTGGCAATGTCTCCCTACTGGTTGTCTTTTTTCCGTTATTTGTAACTGCTCTATTTCTACTAGTTCCATTCCTTCACCTTAAGAACTAGGCAAATGACTCCCATTTTAAAATAAAAATTGTTAAAAAAAATATTAAACTGAAATAATTATACCCTAATTTGTCTTCAAGTTAGCACACTCTCTGTCTTCACCCCCTTAACCCATCACAGAAACTTCCCTGGATGATTCACCACTGACTTCTTGGTTCCCTAGTTCAGTAGACAGAATGAGCACTGATTTTATTGGTTCTATTGGTTAGAGCTAACTTAGCTTCTGAGGTTCTATGCTGTTCTGGATTCTTCTTAATCCTTTACTGTAAATCCAACGGGATGATTTCTCTTTCTCCACTAACCCCATATTTGTGTCTTTAGTCCTTATTCTTCTCATGGAGGACCAAACTCTATAGGTGGACTACATGTCAATATGTTAAATCTCCCCAGATCTAAAGCTCTAGAGCAGTTTTCTCTCAAGGATTTCATAAATACGTTTTCTGCCTCTTTATTCATGTGTTACCAAGACCCCTTAAAATAAACAGGTAAAAGACTGAACTCATCCTTTACTACTCCAGATGGTCTCCTTCCCCAGAACTCCTTATCTTCATAAATAACTCCATCAACTACCTACTGCTTCAAACCGCACATCTGCAAGCCTATTTTCCTCCTCTTTCAATATAATTAGATTCTACAACTTGAACAAACCATCTAGATAGTGCCCAATTTTTCTCTTTTTTGCCATCCTTGTACTGGTTTAATTTAAGGCTTTGTCATTCTCATTTTAGCCAGATCCTTTCCTTAATCATAGTAAGACTCCTTCCAAACCAATCTTAACTTCATCCAGAGCAATCTTTCTGTTCCAATGTGTTCATGTCATGCACGCCTGCATGCTCAGTCACTTTAGCTGTGTCTGACTCTTTACGACCCTATGGACTTGTAGCCCACCAGGTTCCTCTGTCCATGGGATTCTCCATTGTCCTCCTCCAGAGGATTTTCCCAACCCACGGATCAAACCCACATCTACTGCCTTGCAGGCGGATTCTTTACCACTCAGTCACTGGGGAAGCCCACATCATTCCTCTACATTTCCCAATGGTACTTCATCACATTCTGGATAAAATCTAAACACCTCAGCAGATACGTATGATCTTTCATGGTCTGATCTATGCCGTTCTCTAGCCGTTCTGCTGTTACTTTCTTCTTCACACCAACCGCCTGAACCAGGCCAGAGATGTGTTGGCCCAGAAACGAGCTGAGGTCTCTTTTGCTTTCATGTGGTCTCCTCTCCTGAAATACGCTTTACTCCTCCCAGGGGCTCCTCCTGCACCTTTCACCTGGCCGCAAGGCACAGTTCCAGCCCTCTCTGCTGCGAAGGCCAGGTGCTCCCATGTGAGTGCTCCTGCAGTGCCGTGAGCACAGTCTCACGCTGTCCTCCCGTGGCACGCTGACCAGGTGACTGCGTGCTGAACACCCTCTTCCAGCGGAAGGTAAAAAATTACTGAGTCTGTGTGAGATGGGGCTCCTCCAGTGGCTCAGTGGTAAAGAATCCACCTGCAACGCAGGAGGCACAGGAGTCATGGGTTCGATCCCTGGTTCAGGAAGATCCCCTGCAGAAGGAAATGGCAACCTACTCCAGTATTTTTGCCTGGAGAATTCCATGGACAGTGGGCCTGGAGGTCTATAGTCCATAGGGTCACAAAGAGTCAGACACAGCTGAAGCAACTTAGCATGCAGCACGCACACAGCATGTTATATATCTCTTTTCATCCCCGTGCCTACAACACCAAATAAAAACAACAGATACTCAGTAAATATTCATTAAATAAGTGAATTAATATATATTATTTTAAATAGAGATTATATTAAAAGTTATTTAAAATTTGGTTCACATGTCCTTCTAAAAATTAAGGGAGAATTTTTTTCCACCCACATGATTGTTTCATAGCTTGGTTCCATTTCTCTTCCCAGATTTATCTGTTTCACAGTATAGGGTTAAGCCTTCAAAATAATGAACAAAAATAAAGTCAGCACCTTGTCATCAAGATTTATAGAATGCCCACTCGAGGTGCAGAGTCCCGTAGTTAGGAGAGAAACACTTGGAAAACAAAGGAACTTTTTTTTTTAACTTTGCTTGTCTCATTTATAGCTTAGAAGTTGCCTCTGAACCACAGGTGGCCATAAAGACAGTATGATCTTCAAAGATTACTGATACGTCTAAAAGATAGTTTTTATAATTCAGCCTGCTTTCTGAATGAGTGGAGCACACCAAGTCATTCAGTACCTTGATGAAAATATGAGGGCTAGATATACTTCTGTTTAACAAGGAAACATCAGAATGGAGCCCATGTTTTGCTTTTTGTGTGCATGTGATAATACTGTAAATTGTCTTTTTTCATTTTCTCAATCTCATTAACTTCATTCTCCATTGCTTCATTATTTTCAGAACTGTCTTCTGTGTAGCTGCATTTTTTTCTAACCCACTAATCTGTCAGCTGTTACAGTAGTTTTAATTATATTTTTTCCAATATTTCTTTGCTTGTCATCATTTATTTTTAATTTACATGCATATATTATTTTTACAATGAAGCACAAGAGTGGCTGCTTGCTATACGTAATGTATAGCTACCAAACTTTTGATAGGGCCTTTGCCTCTTGTATCTCACCATGAAATTGCAATTCTGCTACTCTCCCCAGATCCATGCAGAGAAGAGACTCATGTTGGTAGGTTTTGAAGACTGGATCTCGATCAGTGATTGCAATAGATAATCTCACTCTGGTTTTGAGCCTTTAGGCTTTAAATTGCCATCCTGAGCAGCAGGATACTCTCACAAACCATTTAGAACATGGCCCTTAGTCACAAACTCTCTTCAGGGTCATAACTATGACGAACTAATCTCCTGACATCCAGTGACGTGGTATACGAGGAACATCCTGATCCAACAGGAGCATGATGGAGATGGAGCAGGAATTTTGAAGAAGTAGAGCTACAGAGAAAGCGAGTGCTCTGGAGAGTAACTCAGTCAGCTGCACTAGGACTGAGATTAAAATTCAGACTCAAGGGATTCATGTTCTTTGCAATTATTCGCATGAGAATTATTGGGGCTCTGACTCAGTGCATGGATGTTCTCTAGTTCTGTTTCAGGGAAGAGAGGGAAGCAAAATCATGGTAATAATACCAGGTAGCATTTATTGAGCGCCAAGGACCATTCTAAACATCTTAAATGTACATGCATAACTTAACTGTACAACAAACCTATGAAGTAGGTACTTTATTATTTCCATTTTTAAAATGAGAAAAACCAAGGACTGATGATAAAGCAATGTGACCAAAATCATACCTATTGATAGGTAATGGAGTTAAGAGTTGAACCTAGGCTTTCTTGCCCCCAAACTTTTGCTCTTAGATACTACACTGATTAAAAAAAAAACAAACACCAGAGAAATGCATATTTAGGAGAAGTATTGGAAGAGTGGTTCTTTCTGCCCAACTGTTTAATACAAGAGTGCCTGTCTTTGGTCTTCTTTTTTTTTACTTGCACTCAGATCGTTATAGTCTTACAGTTTTGAGTAACATCTATATGCTGACAACCCCCCAGATTTAGATCTTCAGTCCAGATCACTTTCATAATTGCAAACCTACACGTCTAATTGCCTTCTTGACATCTCCACTTTGATGCCAGGTGGTTATCTCAGACTTAACAACCTCAAACCGAACTGACTTTTCCCTGTAGTCATATTTCTCTGCAGTCTTCTCCATCTCAGTCAATGGCAATTCCACTATCCCAGTTGTTCAAATCAAAACCTAAGTCTTTCTTGACTCTTTCACACAAATCCAGTCTCTTAGCAAATCCTGTTCGTTCCCTTTGCAAAATTTATTTAGAATCAGAATTCTACTCCCACCATTAAACCAGCCTGGTCCTTACCACCTTCTGTCTCACCTGAATTACTGTAATAATCTCATAATTGAGTTAACTGCTTCCAATCCCATCCATTTACAGTCTATTCTATACAGAGCAGTCAGATTGATCATTTTAAAATGTAAGTCAGATTGGGTAATCCTGTACTGAAAACCTTGCAATGGCTGGAGTAAAAGCCTGAGTTTTAAAATGGCTTGTAAAACCCCGCGGGGCTTCCCAGGGGGTACTAGTGGTGAAGAACCCACCTGCTAATGCAGGAGACAGAAGAGACATGGGTTTGATCCCTGAATGAGGAAGATGCCCTGGAGGAGTGCTTAGCAATCCACTCCAGTATTCTTGCCTGGAGAATCCCATGGATAGAGGAGCCTGGGGGACTAGAGTCCATGGGGTTGCAAAGAGTGAGACACAACTAAATTGACTTAACACACACAGGACCCTGTGCGATTTGACTCTCCCTTACTAGAGAAAAGGGTATTTTTCCCAAGAGAAAAGGATATTTTCTCTCATCTTCTCTTCCTCTCCCTGCTCTACTTTATTCTCATTTATTCTACTTCATGGTTGACTTGCTCTATAACACAAATTCTAGAACAAAATGGAATCCAGTTCTTCATAGTGTATATTGAATGAAACATAAACTCTCTTTGTGCCCAACTGTTTAATACAAGAGTGCCTGTCTTTGGTCTTCTTTCCAAACACCTTTCCACATAGTCACGGAAGCAAAAGGTTTGACACTCATCCTTGACTACGCTCTCTCCATCATTCGCTGTGTTCACTAAGGCCATAGACATGGCTCTCAAGTCCAATTTCCCCTCTCCATCTCCATTACCCTACCTGAGTGCATGGCCTCTACCTTCCACCTGAATCACTGCAATAGTTCCCTGAGAGGTTTTTCTTTCATTGGTTTCTCCCTTCATCTATTCTCCATCCTATAGACAAAGTTATATTTCTAAAAGGCAAATCAGATATCATTTCTTGACTCAAAGAGTCAAGATTCCCCTTTATTTACAGGTTTGCTTTTTAACCATTTTTGATTAAACATCCCTTGCAAGTCTGACAATACATATGAACTTCCAAGAAAAGTAGCAGAGTTTCCATCAAATTTCAGGTGGCTCATGGATGTTCTGTAACTCTCAAAGGAAGTATTCAGCTCCCAGGAACTCAACATTAGCAAACCTGGGGCCATAGGAAAGTGAACCAAAGTTCTTCAGTCTCAGGCCCAAGACCACCAGTAACCTCACACTCCATGATTCCTTTACTCTCCCAGACCAAGCTCAAGGAAAACACTTCCTAATTAGCTCAGGAAGTTTATCTTTCCTCTTCTCTGCCTCCAAAGCACATATATCAATGATCACATTAGATTTTTTAAAATCGAAGTATAGTTGATTTACAATGATGTCTTAGTTTCTGATGTACAGTAAAGTGATTCTGTTAGATTTATAATTGGTTTTATAAATGGTATTCAGTTATAATTTATAAATGATTAATCACAGGATATTGAATATACTCCCTGTGCTATACAGTGGGATCTTGTTGTTTATCTATTTTATATATAGTGGTGTGTATCTGCTAATCTAAACCCCTAATTCATTCCACCTCCACTCCCTTTCCCCTTTTGTAACCATAGGCTTGATTTTTATGTCTGTATCCCATTAGGTTTTAAGTATTTCTAAATATTTTCTCCCTCTAGAGCTTTCAATTCTTTGAAGAGAGGAATAACATCTAATGTTTGGTTTATGTTCAAGTCCTACCACAGACCTTAGGGCACAGTTGATATTTAGTAAATATTTATTGGGAGACTATATCAAAGGTTAGAAAAAGGAGGGATATTGATTTCTTTGCCCATCCTGGCTTCTTCTATCCTCTCTGATTATCAACCAGAAAAGAGATAACTCAAGTGCATCAGATTACAATGTGATAGTAATTGTATTTTAAAAAAACAGTGGTTACCAGTGGGAGAGGGAAGGCGGCTAAGGATCAAGATAGGGTCATGGGATTAAGAGTACAAACTACTATGTATAAAAGAGATGAACAACAAGGATACATTGTACTACAGAGTAGTTATAGCCATTATTTTGTAATAACTTTTAGTGGAGTACTATCTATAAACTACTGAATCCCTATGCTGTATACCTAAAACTAATAAACTATTGTAAATCAACTATTAACTCAATTTAAAAAATAAACAGGGTGGAAGGTGGGAGGGAGGTTCAAGAGGGAGGGGACATAGGTATGTACACCTATGGCTGATTCATGTTGATGTATGACAGAAACCAGCACAATATTGTAAAGCAATTATCCTCCAGTTAAACATAAATTTTAAAAATACCAAAAGGAAAAATAAACAAATAAAAATTTCCCAGGGTAATGCTCTATGCACTAAAAATTGGGAGCCATTGACCTAAAGCACACTGTCATTCTCTTTTACTTGTATGTTGGATCCGGGTTTCTTCCTTCTTTTTGTGACTCCCCTTTGTTAAGACTATATTTTACATACATCATGACTGGTGATTATCATTTTCTATGTGTTTGTTTTTGTAAGCAGGAAAAGATTAAGAGGAAGAAGTTAGATCCTAAAAAGTGGGCTAACAATACTTAACTCACAGGATTACTGTAAGAATTTAATGGATAATATATATATAAAGTTTTTATTTAGCATAGTTCACAGCCCAAATGAAGTGCTCAATAAATGATAGTTACTAGTAATAGTAGTGATAATAAACAACCCTGAATTTGTCACTTTCCCAATAAGATATAAATATATATTTCACAGGCTATGTATGTTTGTATGTAGATATGTATATAAAAGAGGGAGAGTATCTAATTAATGAAATAATATTATATATACTATGTAACTATTACATATATACACACATATTCACATATGATATTTCTGATTAGTATGTCATTTGCCTTGCCTTATTTATCTACTCAATTTGTCCTGTCATCTGACTCCTGTCTATCTGTCTAACACTGACTATCAGCCTTAGCTCTGAGGTAGAGGTAGTTGAAGATCCAGTCTTATTCAGCACCTAGAAAATTGCTTCATTCTATTAGGAAATTTTTAAACTACTCAGATGAATCACTATCAAGACTAATTTTGAAAACCGTGTTTGATCAGTGGTACAGTTTTGGTTGATAGCTCTGCTCGTCCCAAAGGAATCTTAACAAAATATTATCAAAGAGGAACACTTGGAAGACAGAAAAGATTATAGGAGGAGGCAAAGTTGGGAAGCAACCATACTTAATAAGAATTCTTCATACAGTTTCTCATTTATTAGACAAGCTTATGAACTGTGAATCATGTCGATGGTGCCCCTTTATCAATGAGGACCAAACGAGATTCTGGAACGATCTCTTCAATAACACAAAGAAAATGATTCAAGAGGATTCTCAAAGATTTTTCTATAGGGAAAAAAAGTGAAGCAGTATAAATTTGATTTAAGCCAGACTTCTCTCTCCTGAACTAAAATTTGTCATGATCATAGCCACCCTGCTCTCATTTAGAATTTGTTCGTCGTTAGAAATCTCTGTTGAGAATGAAACTGTAACCTGAGTTCCCATTTTTTAGTTTGAAGGTTTCAGCAGGGATTCCATCGGCTCCTGAATTCTTGCTGTATCTACCTGATGACTTTCCAGGGGATTGAATAGAACAGCACAAAGAACTCTGGTATTCAGAGAACTGCAAGTAAGACTCTGAAATGCAACTTTCAATATGCATTTGCCATATTTGCAATAGTCTCTCTTTAGTTCTTAATATGCACGAATATAAAAGCCTTTACTATAATAGGGGTGGGGTGGGATGGGGAGAAGAGTAGGACATCCCATGAGAGTTTGAAGAGACAGGGGTATTTAGCTATGAAACAAGGTTTCCAGAGGGTGCTCTCAAACAGCAGAGAGCAGTCAGAGACAGGGTCTGGAAGCAAGGACATGCTGCCCAGGATGGGGATGAGAATACAGAAGAGAACAGCTGACTCGAGATCCACAAAGAATTATGTATCTTCTCTGCAGGCTTCACCAGACCCTCTTGTCAGCTTTTTCCTTACTGATGAGCCTTATATTTTCATCTCCCTCCCTTTCCACTCGGATTCCATAATATATCACTTCAATAACTCTCCTCCTGATATCCTCAACCTTTTCATCTCATTGGCTTTTTTATAACCAATTATCTGGCTAAATCCTGGAAAATTCTACTTGTCCTTTGCTGTGTATTGACCCAGGATGCCAACAACTGCTGGAGAGAACCATGACTGGGTAGTGTATAAATTCATGGGATGGGAATTCAAAGATGCCAGGCAATCATCATTTCTCCTACTCACTGCTCTGTCCCATTCAGCAGAGCAGCCTTGTCAAATCTCCCAAATCCTTAAATCCATGTCCCCTCATGCTCCCCTAACACTCTTAGCAAATAATCACTTTTTTTTTTTTGGGAAATAACGGATACTGTTGGATAGAAATACCTCTGCTTCCTGCTTCCGAATCCCAAAACTAACCCCACTTTATTCACCCCTTCTCTCTCCCCTCCTCACTCTTGGAAAAGAGAGAGTTCTGGGTCACATGACTTCAGTTCTATCAGTTCTCTTTTCTCTGCTCTATCTCTTCAGTTCTCTGCCTGGTTCTTTCTGCTCAGCAAATATTTTTCTATCTGAATTTTAACATCCCTTCCTTTCCGCTCCTTCCAACCAAGCATCTGGAAAGACTTGTTTGCATTTACTCTTTCCCCTCCTTGCCTTTTCTCCCACCAGTCCACCAAACATCTTCTGGCTCTTCCGAGTCATAGTTCCAATGACTGCTTTTTAATCTTTATCTAACTTACCCCAGTCACTCTCTCCCAGCCGTGAAATTCTTCCTATTTTGCTTCTAATCTCCCCACCCTGCTCTTCTTACTCCTATCCACAGTTCATCCTTAAAATATCAGATTTTTGTTCAATTTAAAGATGTTAGACATTTGCATTCATGTGTCAATTGTTGCTCATGACCCCTGGTGTCATTGAATTTTTCTAAATTATTTGTGAAAGATATTTTACATTGTGAAGTTTTAAAATTACCAAAACCTCATAGGCTTGGTCACAGGCACTGCAAACATTAAAAATATTTCATTTGCCTTTCAATTTTTAAGAAAATTTTAATATGCTGATCTTTTCCTTTATATTAATAGTTTCTATTTTCAGTGTCATGCTTAGACAGATCTTGCTTATGTGTGAAAGTTGCTCAATCACGTCCGACTCTTCGTGACCCTGTGGACTATACAGTCCATGGCATTCTCCAGGCCACAATACTGGAGTGGGTAGCCTTTCCCTTCTCCAGGGGATCTTCCTAACCCAGGGATTGAACCCAGGTCTCCCACATTGCAGGCAAATTCTTTACCAGCTGAGCCACAAGGGAAACCCAAGAATACTAGAGAGGGTAGCCTATCCCTTCTCCAGGGGATCTTCCCGACCTAGGAATCGAACCAGTATCTCCTTCATTGCAGATGGATTCTTTACCAACTGAGCTATCAAGGAAACTGATCTTGCTTATACTAATATTAAATAAGAAAAATTAAATATCAACATTTAATATTTATCTTGCTTATATTAAATATTGCTTATGTTAATATTAAATATTGATATTAAATTTTTTTTTCTTAAGAGCAGTTTAAGGCAAAATACAGAGGAAGGTACAGAGATTTCCCATAATCTCCCTGTACCACACGTACATTACCTCCCTGATATTCAACACCCCACCTGAACGATACATTTGTTACAGCTGATGAACCTGATGATTACTGATACGTCATTATCAACAAAAGTCCATTGCTTGCCTTAGAGTTTGCGCTTGGTATTCTGTATCCTACGGATTTGAAAAAATGTATAATAACATGTATACATCACTGTGGCATCACAAAGAGTATTTTCACTACCCTGAAAATTCCTCTGTGCTTCATCTAGTCATCTCTTCCTCACCCTGAATCCCTGACAACCACTGATACTTTCACTCTCTCCATAGTTGTATCTTTTCCAGAATGTTATACAGTTGGAATCATATAGCCTTATCAGATTGGCTTCTTTTATTTTTAGTAATATACATGTAAGTTTCCTCAATGTCTTCATGGCTTGACAGTTCATCTCTTTTAATCACTGGATATTCCATCATCTGGATGTATCACAGTTTATCTATTCATCTATTGAAGGACATCTTGGTTGCTTCCAAGTTTTGGCAAATATGAATAAAGCTGCTATACACATCATGTGCAGGTTTTCATGTGTACACAAGTTTTCAGTTCTTGTAGGTGAAGTGCCAAGGAACACATTTACTGAATCACATGGTAAGAAAGTTCTAGCTGCCAGCAAAGTGACCACCATCTTGAATTTCCACCTGCAGTGAATGAGATTTCCTGTTGCTCCACATCCTTGTCAATATTTGGTATTGTGTATTGTCAGTGTTCTGGATTTTGGCCATTCTAATAGATGTAAAGTGGTTCTATTTTTCTTCTGATAGTTTTAGGGTTTAACTTTTGATGTTCAAATCTTTATCTGAAGTTTATTTGGGTAGAAATTTATTATGATGTGGAGAAGAGAGTTACTGTTAATTTGTCCCAAATGTTAAGCCACTTGCCTCCCAAATAACTTATTGAATAATCCTTTTCCAAAGCTATTTTAAATTACACCTTTTTTTGCTCTATTAACATCTCATAATACTTGGACCTATCTCTAGATTCTCTATTATGTTCTGTTCTTTCCTATTTCTGGGCCTATTCCTTAATACTTTTAATAATGTAAATTTACAATCCATTTCATTAACTTGTTTGGAAAATAGACTTCTAAAACTTTTTTGTTGACCAGTTTTATGCTTTTATTTTCTCAGGTAAACTACAGAAGCATTTGGTCACATTATAAAGAATAATTTATCATTTATATTTTTATCACAATTTGTTAAATTTGTACATTAACTTGAGGAAATATGGACAGCTGTGTACTTTCAAACTTTTTCTTTTAGATGTTATGTCTTTCTTTTTTGATTCCCAGGAGAGGACTAAACTGTCCTACCCACAGATCTCATAGTTTTTGCTAAGTTCACTCCTAAATAATTTACATATTTTGGTTTTGGTTACTATTGTGAATGGAATTTTTATGTTGCATTGTATATATATAGAGAGAGGCTGTATGTAATTATCTTGAATCCAGATACTTTACAAAACCCACTTAGTAGTTTTAATAATTTCTAGTTTATTGTGTAACAGTTTTTAAGTGTTTTCATCTATAATCTGCAAAAGAGATAACATCACTTTCCAATAAATATAAATTTTTGTAAAATATCTGATTGCAATGTGAACAAATTTCATAAAAATATTAAAAGGAATGGAGATTTTTCTTGTATTTAATTCGAAAGTCTCTGATTTTATTATTAGGCATGGTGTTTTCTGCTTACTAAACAGATTTTATATCTATGTATTTATTTGTATGTACCTAGAGTATCTTAGGAAGGATAGCCAGAAACCAGTAAAAGCAATGGTGTCTGGGAAGGAGTTTGATTGATGGGACAGTTAAGTAGGGATACAGTTCATGAATATACTTATGTGTCTTGAATTTTGTACCATTTACATGTGTAATTCATTCAAAACAGAAATAATAGAATTAAAAAATCAAAGAAACATTTATTTTCTTATTAAAGAAATTATTTATTCTGTTTTAGTTTCTAAGGTTTTAAAAAAATACTTTGCAATGGTGGTGAATTAAACATGTGTTTCTTTCTATATTCATTGCCCTGGTCACATGATTTTTATTTGAGCTTTGGTTTATTACATCTAACATGTGTCTCATTTTAAACCATCTTCATTGGTTATTATATTTTAGTTTTTTTCTGATGAAATAACTAATATTTTATTTAGCACTTCTATATCTATGGTCATAAATAAGATTGTGTTGCAGTGGGGGTAGTTGTGAAGTTTTGGTCAGGTTTTGATGTCAGTATTCTGAAATAAATTGACAAGTCCTCTAGACTTTCTTAGGCTCAAAAACTTAATTAGCATGGAATTTCTCTTGTGCTTGAAAAATTGAAGGAACTCATCTATAAAACTACCTGGCTTTAACTTTCTTTTGGGAGATATGTTTTGATAAAATCTTTGATTTTAAAAAATTGCTATAATTCTATTAAAGTTTTCAACAAAGCAAATATGCCTTAACATTTCTTAAAATTATTGACTTCTAAATTTTATCTTACAAATTATTGCACCTTCTCAGTGCAGTATGGGTGTGATTTCATATCAAGTCTAGACCATACTGTGGTTATAAATGGTAAAAAAAAAACCATTAAAAAGTGAAGTTACTAATATAAAAAATTTACTTTCTGATTTTAAAATTACAAAATTTCTTTCATAAATCACTGAATCTTGCTCTCTCAAAACAGAAATACATATTTATATTTGGTAAAAAATCTGAATTTTTCAATTAACACACATGGTTACACGAGATAAACCGACTCTTAAAAATATTTGATTTTCTGCTCAGAGTCCATAATGGTAGGAACTAAAATGACAAATTTATCTCACTCTAGAGAACAAATCTCTGTAACTCAACCATATCTCTGCCACTCATGAATCATCAAGTCTGGGCTTTACTTGTGGGATAAATATATCTGTTATGTATACCTTCTTGTCCTTTTTTGCATAACTATATATTTCTTTCTTTGCATCCACTTTTATTTATTTGCATCCTACTTCTGATACAGTGGAGACCTAACTTGGAGGAAATCAATTAAATCTACCAGTACTCTTTTGGCTGTGTAAAACTGCTGATCAAAACAGCACATTTGCCGGAATCCTTACCGTATTTTCTTCAAAGTGGAGGCAGGAGCAGGAAAAGGGAGTGAGGCGAACATTTGATCAAGAAGACAAGCACCGGTGGATCCCTGCTGTGAGCTGGAACACATGCCTGATGACATGTACTTGGTGTCATTCTGATGTAGATTCTGACAGAGGCCAATTTATGGTCCAATTTATGTCTTGACTCTCATACGAAGGCCAAGCAAGCTATAAAATGTAATAAGAATTTCTTCAATCAATGTCCAGAGGAAAAACAAATCACTCAGTTACTGACACAATATTGCATCAACACCCCGGTAAAGTCCTCACAAGTGTGTGACATGCCCCCAAGCTACAAAGAGCATGGAGACGAAAACCCGCTGTAGCAATACCATGTCCTTACGGAAAAAGTCCTAAACTTTATAGCTGCTAATAAGTCATTACCTTTCTTTTCCCTTTATTCTAATAGTACTTTTATTCGGGGGAGAAGGGGAGAGGAGTATTAAATAAATAAATGATTCTCCTCCCTTCCAAGACTTCAGTTTCATTCTAATTTCTGACCTGTGTGCTGTGAACTCCTTCTTTCCTCTTCTCCCTACCCCCTTTCCTTCCTATCAGTCCTCTTTTTGCAGAGAAAGTTATTTATTTGTCCCTCGGGAGATCATTCCAACTTAGGCTCCTAGTGAGGTAACATAGATTAGTCCCTGATCAGTTTCTCTCCAGCCAGTCGTGGGCTCCTGTATTTTCATTCTGTCTCTTGTTTAAATGTTTTCTAACCAGACACACGTTGTTAAGCACTGTTACGAGTTGGTGCATGGAAGATTTCAGAGAAGAAAGAAGGGAGAATTTTCTGGCTGTCCATGAAGTCTAGTCTAATTGTTCCTGATTTGTTTCTTCCAAATCCAATTTTAAGACTGTCACTGTGCAACACACACACACACACACACACACAGCAGTACCATTGTGCTCTATTTCAAATGTGGCTTCGTATACGTGTGCAGTGAGGACTGGAGTCAGAATCATTTTGTTTATTGGTATGAGGGGGGCAAAATGGCTAACATAAGGCACTTCATATTTGAAAGTGTTTGCCTTTAGAACATTAGGTAAGTTACAGGGCAGGGCAGGAAAACAGCACACATTTTTTAGAAGTACTTTTCCCTCTTTTTATAAAAGAGTAGGGGAACTGATAAGAGGACCTGAAATGCTGAGAAACATTGTGGGGTGTCCTGGATGAGAACTGGGGCAGCTCTTGTTCACAGGGCTTCCCTGGTGGCTCAGATGGTGAAGAATCTGCCTGCAATGCAGGAGACCAGGGTTTGATCCCTAGGTCAGGAAGATCCCCTGGAGGAGGGACTGGCAACCCACTCCCCTGGCGGGCTGCAGTCCATGGGATGGCAAAGAGTCAGACAAGACTTAGCGACTAACACTTCCACACGCTGGTTCCCATGGCAGTGCTGGTGCTTCATGGCTCTGAACAGGTTGGGAAGGTATTCCTGACGTGGCAGTGCTTCTACAAAGGCCAACACCAACACACGAGAAAGAGTCAGGCAGCGATCATCATTAGTATTTGTTAATATATCCAATATATTCCTGAAAAGGAATAAGGCTCCATCCAGTCAGGGCATATTTTGTCCGTGCATGGTAAGAACTGGTGGCCTTCTGCATTGATTGGCTTTTCCTCTGGGATCTTCCCCAACTCCACAAGTTCAAAATTAAGCACCCCTTCTTATGTTCTGAAAGCAAGGCAACTGTGATTCTCTATTGTCTGGGAAAACCCAGGTCTTGTGAGGCCCAAACCAATACAACTGGGTGGACTTTTTAAAAAATACAAAGCATAGGGTGCTTGGGGCTGGTGCACTTGGACGACCCAGAGGGACGGGATAGGGAGGGAGGTGGGAGGGGGGGTTCAGGATGGGGAACACATGTACACCTGTGGCGGATTCATGTCAATGTATGGCAAAACCACTACAATATTGTAAAGTAATTAGCCTCCAATTAAAATAAATAAATTTATATTAAAAAAAATACAAAGCAATTTTCAAAGGTGACTATTTTAGATCAATTAAAAAAAAAAAACCCACAACTTCTTAGAGCCTTGGAGATTTGAATTCCTTACCTGAAACTGCATTTTACTAGTTACGGTTACACAGATGTGATTCTTGGGTGCAACCTAGCTCCTCTCCCTACCCCACACACCTAGAACCTCTACCTGCACCAGCAACTACCGGGACGCAGGGGGCTGGTGCAGGTGACTAGCTCTGGAAACAAACTCCTGTCTGTCACATCACCGTTCCTCAACACCATGTGTCTCTCCTTCCAGCAGATCCAGGTAACAATACAGATACAGTAATTGTACATAGAGTTACATACTGAGCTGTTTTGTTGTTTATTTCCGTTGAGCAATTTTTTCAATTGTAAAAGTACTCTGATTTCATGACCGAAGTTTTGAAAATCCCAGAGAATAAAAAGAAGAGAATTAGAATATCTGTCATGTCACTGCCATTAAATATTATTGTATTCCTTCTGATCTTTTTATTGCAGATATATTTGCATGTGTGTTACATCATTTCATTTAAAATACCCTACTTTTCAGTTTTATCATTTTCTAATTTCCTTTCTCATTAAGAACATTTGGAAAGCATGACTTTTAACAGTGAATAATCTCACGTTACATAGATCCACCATATTTTTATAGCCATGTCCCTAACATGATGCAGGATTCTGTGTCCCGTGTCAGGTCTTACCATCTGAGCCACCAGGGAAGCATGTTAATAGGCACAAGACCCTAAAGAAAACTTATAATGTTTCCAGTCTTCCCATTTTATTTCTTGACGTTTGTGGTGGAGCTAATCCAGAAAGTTGGGAGTTAGGTTTCAGGGTGGTAGAGAGAATGAAGGAGTAGAGGCTGGCTAAAACTTGCTATATTAAATGTTGATTGCCACGAAATTCCCAACACAAAAACATCTATTAAACCTATTAAATAAAAATTAAGTAACAGTATTTTTCTTTATACTTACAACCTGACCAAAATGTTAAGCACAGATTTAGATATACAGATAAATAAATGGATAAAAAAGACAGTAGATTCCATTAAAATATCACCCTGAGAAATGGTTTACCCACTTAATTGGAATGATGGCCAAGGGACAAATTTAAAGCAAAGCATTTCAATGACTAAACAGATGAACAAATGGCTCACTTAATTCATTTCCGTGTCATACCCAAAAGTCTATTCAAAAGAATGTTCCCCAGCATTGCCCCAGGGGTTGTTTTTTCCTGCCCTGCTCTGAATGTATACAGATGTTTAAAATTCATGTTTGGTATAAAAACCATCTATACAGGTCATGTTAAATGTCTTGGGTTCTACTTTGGAGTCGCAGAATTCTGACCAGCACCACAAGAATAACATGATCAGATTTTAAAGAAGTCTGCTTGGGTTTACAGGATGGCTCCCCAAGCAGGAAGACCTCTAAAAACATTTCAATATAAAGCATTCATTTGTGACTCAGGTATACTTAAGATGGAAGAGACTCAGACTTGGACTGCAAAAACATTTGGGGAGCATGTCCATTGTGAGAGAAATTGGCCAGTATGCTTTCACATTGCTCATCTCATTTAATCCTCAAAAGAATTCTCTGAAAAAGGATTCTTAAACCCATTTAATGAGTAAAGACAGTGAGACTCAGAGATGTTTAGTGAGAAGCTCAGAATCCTCATCTGTTTACATATCTATTCATTCAGGACAATTTTTTTGAGCACATATTCTGTGCCAGGCCCAGAACAACAGTCTTAGGACACAGAATCCCTACGTTCAAACTGGTTACAATCTTGTGTACTTTACTGCTAGACCAGTGAACAGTGTGATAATGCAGCAATAGGAGTACAGTGGAGTCATGGATTCACATAGGAGTGATATACAGTTTAGGTTGCAGATGGTGGACTCAGTGAAAGCTTTAAAGAAGAAGAAATAACTAAACTAAGGAAACGATGTCCCAATAAAGACTGGCAAGACACAGGGCAGAATGGTTAAGAGTGTTCTAAGCAGTTGTTGTTCAGTTGCTCAGTCGTGTCTGACTCTTTGTGACCCCATGGACTGCAGCACGCCAGGCTTACCTGTCCTTCACCATCTCCCGGAGCTTGCTCAACCATATGTCCATTGAGTCAGTGATGCCATCCAACCATCTTCTCCTCTGTTGTCCCCTTCTCCTCGTGCCTTCTATCTTTCCCAGCATCAGGGTCTTTTCTAATGAGTTGGCTCTTTGCATCAGGTGGCCAAAGTATTGGAGGCTCAGCTTCAACATCAGTCCTTTCAATTAATTTTCAGAGTTGATTTCCTTTAGGATAGACTAACTTGATCTCCTTGCAGTCCAAAGGACTCTCCAGAGTCTTCTTCATCACCATAATTCAAAAGCATCAATTCTTCAGTGTTCAGCTTTCTTTATAGTCCAACTCTCACATCCATGCATGACTACTGGAAAAACCATAGCTTTGACTATGTGGACCTTTGTTGGCAAAGTAATGTCTCTGCTTTTTAATGTGCTGTCTAGGTTGGTCATAGCTTTTCTTCCAAGGAGTAAGTGTCTTTTAATGTCATGACTACAGTCAGCATCTGCAGTGACTTTGGAGCCCCCCAAAATAAAGCTTCTCACTGTTTCCATTGTTTCCCCATTTATTTGCCATGAAGTCATGGGACCAGAGGCCATGATCTTAGTTTTCTGAATGTTGAGCCAACTTTTTACTCTCATCATCCTCTTTCCTCAAGAGGCTCTTTAGTTCCCCTTCACTTTCTGCCATAAGGGTGGTGTCATCTGTGTTTCTGAGGTTATTGATATTTCTCTGGCAATCTTGATTCCAGCTTGTGCTTCTTCTAGCCCAGCATTTCACATGATGTACTCTGCATATAAGTTAAATAAGCAGGGTGACAATATACAGCCTTGACATACTCCTTTCCCGATTTGGAACCAGTCTGTTGTTCCACGTTCAGTTCTAACTGTTGCTTCCTGACCTGCATATTGGTTTCTCAAGAAGCAGGTCATGTGGTCTGGTATTCCCATCTCTTGAAGAATTTTCCACAGTTTGTTGTGATCCACATAGTCAAAGGCTTTGGCACAATCAATAAAGCAAAAGTAGATGTTTTTCTGGAACTCTCTTGCTTTTGCTGTGATCCAGTGGATGTTGGCAATTCGATCTCTGGTTCCTCTGCCTTTTCTAAATCCAGCTTGAACATCTGGAAGTTCATGATTCACATACTGTTGAAGCCTGACTTGGAGAATTTTGAGCATTACTTTGCTAGCATGTGAGATGAATGCAATTGTGTGATAGTTTGAACATTCTTTGGCATTGCCTTTCTTTGGTATTGGAATGAAAACTGACCTCTTCCAGTCCTGTGGCCACTGCTGAGTTTCCAGATTCGCTGGCATATTGAATGCAGCACTTTAACAGCATCATCTTTTAGGATTTGAAATAGCTCAGCTGGAATTCCATCACCTCCCCTAGCTCTGTTGGTAGTGATGCTTCCTAAGACCCACTTGACTTCGCATTCCAGGAGGTCTGGTTCTAGGTGAGAGATCACACCATTGTGATTATCTGGGTCAAGATCATTTTTGTACCAGTTTTTCTGTGTATTCCTACCGCCTCTTTGTAATACCTTCTGCTTCTGCTGGGTCCGCACCGTTCTGTCCTTCACTGTGCTCCCCTTGCCTCTCTGAGCACGCTCACATGGAGAGCAAGGTACCTTCTGTCTCCTCTGTGTGTCTTTGAGTGCGCACATGGAGAGCACGGTACCTTCTGTCTCCTCTGCGGGTCTCTGAGCGCGCGCATGGAGAGCACAGTACCTTCTGTCTCCTTTGTGCACCTCTGAGCGCGCGCATGGAGAGCACAGTACCTTCTGTCTCCTCTGTGCGTCTCTGAGCAGGCGCGCATGGAGAGCACAGTAACTTCTCTCTCCTCTGTGCACCTCTGAAGGCGCACATGGAGAGCACGGTACCTTCTGTCTCCTCTGTGCACCTCTGAGCGTGCACATGGAGAGCACAGTACCTTCTGTCTCCTCTGTGCACCTCTGAGCGTGCACATGGAGAGCACAGTACCTTCTGTCTCCTCTGTACCTCTCTGAGCGTGCACATGGAGAGCACAGTACCTTCTGTCTCCTCTGTGCACCTCTGAGCGCGCGCATGGAGAGCACAGTACCTTCTGTCTCCTCTGTGCCTCTCTGAGCGCGCGCATGGAGAGCACGGTAACTTCTGTCTCCTCTGTGCATCTCTGAGTGCGCACATGGAGAGCACGGTACCTTCTGTCTCCTCTGTGCGTCTCTGAGCGTGCGCGCATGGAGAGCACAGTACCTTCTGTCTCCTCTGTGCACCTCTGAGAGCGCGCGCATGGAGAGCACAGTACCTTCTGTCTCCTCTGTGCCTCTCTGAGCGCGCACATGGAGAGCACGGTACCTTCTGTCTCCTCTGTGCCTCTCTGAGCGCGCTCATGGAGAGCACGGTACCTTCTGTCTCCTCTGTGCGTCTCTGAGTGCGCGCGCATGAAGAGCACAGTACCTTCTGTCTCCCCTGTGCACCTCTGAGCACTCGCGCATGGAGAGCACAGTACCTTCTGTCTCCTCTGTGCTTCTCTGAGCATGCGCATGGAGAGCACAGTACCTTCTGTCTCCTCTGTGCCTCTCTGAGCGCGCGCATGGAGAGCACAGTACCTTCTGTCTCCTCTGTGCGTCTCTGAGCGTGCACATGGAGAGCACAGTACCTTCTGTCTCCTCTGTGCACCTCTGAGCGTGCACATGAAGAGCACAGTACCTTCTGTCTCCTCTGTGCACCTCTGAGCACGCGCGCATGGAGAGCACGGTACCTTCTGTCTCCTCTGTGCACCTCTGAGCGCGCGCATGGAGAGCACGGTACCTTCTGTCTCCTCTGTGCGTCTCTGAGCACACGTGTGTGGAGAGCACAGTACCGTCTGTCTCCTCTGTGCCTCTCTGAGCGTGCGCATGGAGAGCACAGTACCTTCTGTCTCCTGTGTGCCTCTCTGAGCGTGCACATGAAGAGCACAGTACCTTCTGTCTCCTCTGTGCACCTCTGAGCACGCGCGCATGGAGAGCACAGTAACCTTCTGTCTCTGTGTGCCTCTCTGAGCGTGCACATGAAGAGCACAGTACCTTCTGTCTCCTCTGTGCAACCTCTGAGCACCGCGCGCATGGAGAGCACGGTACCTCCCTTCTGTCTCCTCTGTGCACCTCTGACGCGCGAAGATGGAGAGCACAGTACCTTCTGTCTCCTCTGTGCACCTCTGAGCGCGCGCATTGGAGAGAACCTAACCTTCTTGTCTCCTCTGTGCCTCTCTGAGCGCGCGCAGGGAGGAGCACGGTAGCCCCCTTCTGTCTCCTCTGTGCACCTCTCGCGCGCGCACATGGAGAGCACGGTACCTTCTGTCTCCTCTGTGCGTCTCTGAGCGTGCGCGCATGGAGAGCACAGTACCTTCTGTCTCCTCTGTGCACCTCTGAGAGCGCGCGCATGGAGAGCACAGTACCTTCTGTCTCCTCTGTGCCTCTCTGAGCGCGCACATGGAGAGCACGGTACCTTCTGTCTCCTCTGTGCCTCTCTGAGCGCGCTCATGGAGAGCACGGTACCTTCTGTCTCCTCTGTGCGTCTCTGAGTGCGCGCGCATGAAGAGCACAGTACCTTCTGTCTCCCCTGTGCACCTCTGAGCACTCGCGCATGGAGAGCACAGTACCTTCTGTCTCCTCTGTGCTTCTCTGAGCATGCGCATGGAGAGCACAGTACCTTCTGTCTCCTCTGTGCCTCTCTGAGCGCGCGCATGGAGAGCACAGTACCTTCTGTCTCCTCTGTGCGTCTCTGAGCGTGCACATGGAGAGCACAGTACCTTCTGTCTCCTCTGTGCACCTCTGAGCGTGCACATGAAGAGCACAGTACCTTCTGTCTCCTCTGTGCACCTCTGAGCACGCGCGCATGGAGAGCACGGTACCTTCTGTCTCCTCTGTGCACCTCTGAGCGCGCGCATGGAGAGCACGGTACCTTCTGTCTCCTCTGTGCGTCTCTGAGCACACGTGTGTGGAGAGCACAGTACCGTCTGTCTCCTCTGTGCCTCTCTGAGCGTGCGCATGGAGAGCACAGTACCTTCTGTCTCCTGTGTGCCTCTCTGAGCGTGCACATGAAGAGCACAGTACCTTCTGTCTCCTCTGTGCACCTCTGAGCACGCGCGCATGGAGAGCACAGTACCTTCTGTCTCCTCTGTGCCTCTCTGAGCGTGCACATGAAGAGCACAGTACCTTCTGTCTCCTCTGTGCACCTCTGAGCACGCGCGCATGGAGAGCACGGTACCTTCTGTCTCCTCTGTGCACCTCTGAGCGCGCGAGCATGGAGAGCACAGTACCTTCTGTCTCCTCTGTGCACCTCTGAGCGCGCGCATGGAGAGCACCGTACCTTCTGTCTCCTCTGTGCCTCTCTGAGCGCGCGCATGGAGAGCACGGTACCTTCTGTCTCCTCTGTGCACCTCTGAGCGCGCGCGCATGGAGAGCACGGTACCTTCTGTCTCCTCTGTGCACCTCTGAGCGCGCGCATGGAGAGCACCGTACCTTCTGTCTCCTCTGTGCCTCTCTGAGCGCGCGCATGGAGAGCACAGTACCTTCTGTCTCCTCTGTGCTTCTCTGAGCGTGTGCATGGAGAGCACAGTACCTTCTGTCTCCTCTGTGCCTCTCTGAGCGTGCGCATGGAGAGCACAGTACCTTCTGTCTCCTCTGTGCGTCTCTGAGCGTGCACATGGAGAGCACAGTACCTTCTGTCTCCTGTGTGCCTCTCTGAGCGCGCACATGAAGAGCACAGTACCTTCTGTCTCCTCTGTGCACCTCTGAGCACGCGCGCATGGAGAGCACGGTACCTTCTGTCTCCTCTGTGCACCTCTGAGCACGCGCGCATGGAGAGCACGGTACCTTCTGTCTCCTCTGTGCCTCTCTGAGCGCGCGCATGGAGAGCACAGTACCGTCTGTCTCCTCTGTGCACCTCTGAGCGTGCGCATGGAGAGCACGGTACCTTCTGTCTCCTCTGTGCGTCTCTGAGCGCGCGCATGGAGAGCACGGTACCTTCTGTCTCCTCTGTGCGTCTCATGAGCGGCGCGCATGAGAGCAACGGTAACCATTCTGTCTCCTCCTGTGCACCTCTGAAGCGCGCGCAATGGGAGCACGGTACCTTCTGTCTCTCTGTGCGTCTCTGAGCGCGCGCATGGAGAGCACGGTACCTTCTGTCTCCTCTGTGCGTCTCTGAGCGCGCGCATGGAGAGCACGGTACCTTCTGTCTCCTCTGTGCACCTCTGAGCGCGCGCATGGAGAGCACGGTACCTTCTGTCTCCTCTGTGCACCTCTGAGCGCGCGCATGGAGAGCACGGTACCTTCTGTCTCCTCTGCGCCCATGTGACTTTGCTCTGCAGAGTTACTTGGAAACGAGGTCTCCTGGTTTCTATTCCAAGGCTTTTCCATTTTCCACAACTTAAAAATTGTGCTATAAAACTGTTCTAAAAGAGGTCTAAGGGCCAAGTGAGCCTTTGCCCTAAACCTAGGCTAAGCAGTTTTTCTCCCATTAGATTAATCAATGGTAAATACATGTGATACACTATGAAGACCAGATATTCTTAAGCAAACAGTTTAGATAAATGGCCGGACTAGTAGGGAGTAGCACAAAAGCGGAACTGTTACAGAACAGCTCATTTGGAGGAAGACAAAGAAGCAATAATGTAGCTAAATTTGAGCATTAGATGTCTTCCCTTGGATTCTAAAATTTTCAAGCAAATTCTAAGAAGGAAGAAGCTTGTCTTGATAGTTGATAATTTTTGCACCACATTGGGAATATTTCCATAATATTCTTTGGGGGAAAATGGGTCATTCTTTTTTCCTCTAGCTGTAGAGAAACGACTTTTAGGGTAATGACTTAGGGTGCTTAATAGACATATTGTCTATTAGCATCTCTATCTTAGGATGAGCAGAAGGGAAAATATTATGAAATTTAAATCAGCTACCTTTATTAATAATTTAAGTCTTTGCAATAAAAAGTGTACAATTATAAATAATTGCATATAGAAACACACTCCACTCCTTAACATTCTTGGCTATAATACAACAGGAAACTAACAATTGGGTGTACTGAAGCAGAAAGTCTATTTCACTGGAATGAGACATCCAAACAATCTGGAAATGAAATTTAAAAAACAATTTTATATACAATACATCAAAAAAGATAAAACACCTAGGAATAGATTTGACAAGAAAAGGACAAAAAGGACAAAATTTGTTCACTTAAAACTTCAAGATGTCATTGAAAGAAATTAAAGAAGAACTAAATAAATGGAGAGACATCCCATGTTCATAGATTGGAAAGGTAGGTATTGTTAAGACTGCAGTACTCTCCAGATTGGTCTACAAATTCAGTTAAATCCTTGTAAGATCCCACCTGCCTTAAAGCAACTGACAAGCTGATTCTAAAATTTATATAGAAATGCAAGCCAAACGTCTTAAAACAGACAAACAAAGCTGGGGAACTTATACTCTATTTAAAAAATTACTACAGTACTATACAATACAGTATACAGCAATATAGACAGTGTAGTACTGTTTACAGGTTAGATACACACACACATATATTCCATTCATAAATGTATATATATGAATGGAATAGAACTGAGAGTACAGAAATAACCTCTTACATTCATGGTCAACTTTTTTTTTTTTTCATTTATTTTTATTAGTTGGAGGCCAACCATTTCACAACATTGCAGTGGGATTTGTCATACATTGGCATGAATCAGCCATGGAGTTACATGTATTCCCATCCCGATCCCCCCTCCCACCTCCCTCTCCACCCGATTCCTCTGGGTCTTCCCAGTGCACCAGGCCCGAGCACTTGTCTCATGCATCCCACCTGGGCTGGTGATCTCTTTCACCATAGATAATATACATGCTGTTCTTTCAAAACATCCCACCCTCACCTTCTCCCACAGAGTTCAAAAGTCTGTTCTGTACTTTTGTGTCTCTTTTTCTGTTTTGCATATAGGGTTATCGTTACCATCTTTCTAAATTCCATGTATATGTGTTAGTATGCTGTAATGTTCTTTATCTTTCTGGCTTACTTCACTCTGTATAAGGGGTTCCAGTTTCATCCATCTCATTAGAACTGATTCAAATGAATTCTTTTTAATGGCTGAGTAATATTCCATGGTGTATATGTACCACAGCTTCCTTATCCATTCATCTGCTGATGGGCATCTAGGTTGCTTCCATGTCCTGGCTATTATAAACAGTGCTGTGATGAACATTGGGGTGCACGTGTCTCTTTCAGATCTGGTTTCCTCAGTGTGTATGCCCAGAAGTGGGATTGCTGGGTCATATGGCAGTTCTATTTCCAGTTTTTTAAGAATCTCCACACTGTTCTCCATAGCGGCTGTACTAGTTTGCATTCCCACCAACAGTGTAAGGGTTCCCTTTTCTCCAACTTCAGCTTTTGCTTGTGACTTT
>NC_057408.1:46037964-46061487 GCF_019320065.1 Cervus canadensis | reverse complement strand
CAAAGGGCTTCTGAAGGCAGGACCTTCCTGAAATTCATAGTCTAGTTGCACAGATAATATCTGGCTTAAAAAAAATTACTTCTAGTATTTGGTCTTACCTTCCCAATATGTAAACAGAGGTAGTACTATGCCATCTGAACAACACAGGCAATTTAACCATTCAGCAAAACCTTTAATTACAGTGTTGTTGCAAGGATTAAACAATACAATGTGAATATGTTTGTAAGCTGTGAAATGTGAGCTATTGTTGACAACATTAGTAACATATGATTGTGTTAGTCATTTTCTCATTAGACAGCTATGGATAGAGCCATCTCAAAAACTCTCTTGCTTATGAGAAATAGTCATTCAGTTATTTTTATAAGAAGAAAAATTCATGTCACAGGATACTATTAGTGAAATATGGATACCAGTATATAATGTATCCTTTTATCCTCATAACGACTGTGTGTCTCAGGTATGTACTATCATTTATCTTCCTTTTACAGATCAGGAAGCTGAGGTCACACCCCTAGCAAATGGGAAAGTGAAAACTGAAGACTTTCTCAAATGCCAGAGCCCTAATCTGTGTTCTTAAACACAAACAAGCTTGATGACAAATTCTCAGACTGTGACTGAATGAGTGAGAAATGCCAGTCCTAAAACAAATACTTGGGAAAAGTTACCAGCGCAAACTGGGATTAGAAAAGGAATAGTTCTTTTCCCTCCTGGATGTTTACACGGGTAGTTGGTCCATTCATGGGCAGCAAAACACAGGAAATCTGTCGTGAGTTGTTGGGATTTAAGGGAGCCCGTGATTGACTCATGTGTTGTTTCTATACTGTGCTTGCCAATTATATTTTTAAATTGCAGCTACTGTTATATACTTTTTTCTCTCTCAGGAGTTCACAAACAAGTTTTTAATTTTAAGGTCACAGTGGAGGTCACTCTCAAGGTATGGGAAATTCCATTCCCATGGCTGCGTCTGGACACAATTTCGCTCTCCCGCAGGGCATTCTGGAATGTAGAACCACAGGCTGGACAGGCGGAGTGAGACACAGAACAAGGCTGCAGAAATGTGCTCGGCAGGGAACATGCTTCTTCCATTTCAAAATTAAAATGGGAAAATAGAAAATGTGGAGAATAAAAAGTTGGAGAAAGGTGCTATCTCTATACGTATCTGAGAGTAAAAAGGAGAATCTCACTTTAGCTTAGAAAATTCTCTGTTCACTTCTGGAATCTTACTTCATCAGTCGATAGTCAGGGGGAGAATCTGACTATCACTTGTCCCAGAAAAAGGCACCAAGACAACTGGCTATGCTAGATTTATGAGCTCAGCTAATATTGAGGGAGATGAAATTAATTCAGGTTATGGACATCTTAATAATTATGAGGGGAGCAGGGAATTTTAATTGGAGTCTGGAAAGACCTGGAAGTATCCTAAACCTTTCTGTAACTTCCTGGCAAAAATAGGGACCAATCAATACCACTGCTTGTGTGTTGTGACTCTTATAAAGTAACACCCTTGACTTATGCCTCCAGGACTGCCCATTAGCTCAGCAGCCACATACCCAGGCAGGGCAAGCCCTCTAATCAAGGGCTTCTCTTCTGAATTCTGACTTTTGTTAATACCCAAGATACCTCGTTTAGGCCACTCTTTCCCTCTTTACTTCCTTTCTGAATGGAGGTTAACTATATAAACAGGCTTGCTATTTGTTGAGGCTTTCAGCCCCAGTAAATCACTCTCCTGATTTTTGCTTTGAGTTTACAGGCCTGTGGTGTGATGTCTCGCACGGACTTGACTAAGTGATTTTAAAAACCAAGATTGCTGAAATTTGACCTAAGTAAAAACAAGTCCCCCCGACCCCCTCGTCCCCTCCAAAAATCTCAGCATTCTTTGTGAAATGCCAGTCAGCTCCAATCTGAATAAGCCCGTGGTAAACTACCCACCTGTTTTCACTTACATGACATTAAAAAACACTTATACATCATTACATTTTTGTATCATATTAGTGAAAATGGATGCTAATACACCATGAGACCAACAGTGCTGATGAGATGGAAGGTGTCACGGATGTTGCCCTGATAGGATTACTGTGGCCCTGATCAACTTTTGGTCACTTTATGGAAATCTGGACCTTGTTGTCTGGACAAAGGACAGAATGAGACCTTTGCAGCCAGCACCTGCTGTTTCTCCACACACTTGGAATTCTTCTCAGCAGAGTTAGGCTGAATCACTGCGAGATGCTGGAAGTTTATGAAGTCAGTGGAAATCAGGTTGATATTTTTCTTGTGGTCATTGTAAAAATACAATTACTGTGAACACACTTATAGTTTTAGCCCTTTAGGTTTTGAAAGTATAATCAGTGTGTAGCTACCATCTTTATTTCTAAAGGCTGCCGTTCCTAGGTAGGCATATGAAATACCCCTCAAATTCTTCTCACATTGGGATCCTCTTCAGAAAACTAATGACAGGCTACATTGCACCTTCAACAGTATTTGTCAGGAGCACAAACAAAATCTATAATTTCCTAAGAGAAAATTGATACAATTACCAGGGGGAAAAAAGAAAAAAACCTCACTTTATCTGCTTCATATTGGCTAAGATGTATTGAGTACACCTCTAGTTCCACCATCCCCCTCATCAACCAAACCCCATGAAAAGATATAATAAGAGAACCATGAGAGTTTAGTTTCAATAAGCTCTGTTTAAACAAGTGCTCTGGTGTGTTTATCCAGTGTTTGAGAAGGTTGGAGGAAGCATGGGTGACTGATTGCGGAACCTGGTGCCCTGTCTCATAACTTAGATCCCACCAGATGGCCAGGAAGGGGTCCACAGGCAGTAGAGAGAGTGGAATGACTCTGGTAGACAGAAGGCGCCTGCCTCCTTGTAATATTGTCTGAAAAAGGAAAGTCTCTATATCATATTTGCCTCATTGATGGAGCCCCAGTATTCACCACATTTTCTAGGCACAGAGTAACTGCTCAAGAAATTGTGGGATTATGTTATTCCTCACTAAAGTGGCTCTAGGAAACTCTAGGAGCTGTCCACCTGAGAATTAGGAGATAGCAACTGCAGGATGTAAGTTGCCATCTCATTTCAAGCTCACTTTTACAGCACCCTAATTCCATTATCACCTGCTCTACAAACCTTTGGCAGATCCTCTCTGTGTCCCATTACGATTGTCTGCTTATGTATTTATTGTAGCAATTACCTTATTCTACTAAATACGATAAATTTTTATTTATCCTTCTCACTGGCTAGACTAAAATCACCTTGGCGGTACAATTTATCATGGCTTTCCATAAAAGGTAGGTCAGTGTTAGGTATCCACTAAATGTTTTTTGTTGACTGCTGATTCCCTTAAAAAAAAAATAGGTAGCAAAATGACTGTGATAGAGAAAAACCTCCTGGTGGCTCAGATAGTAAAGAGTCTGCCTGCAATGCAGGAGACCCGGATTTGATCCCTGGGTTGGGAAGATCCCCTGGAGAAGGGAATGGCAACCCACTCTAGTATTCTTGCTTGGGAAATCCCATGGACAGAGGAGCCTGGTGGGCTACAATCCGTTGGGTTGCAAGAGTCAGACAGACTTAGAGACTAAACCAGCACCACCCAGAGCAAAACTGAATCTCAGCAGCATATCTCAGCAAAAGAATAAAAGTGAGATATTTATGAAGTTTCTGGGATAAAAAGGAAGCACTTAGAGAAGTGATGCTGCCTGGGAAGCATGACCTGATTAGAGTTGAGCAGGCTTGGTGACATAGTTTAGGACTGGTGGATACATCAAGTCAAGAGTTTCTAAAAAATACTGTGTAAATATTTCCTTGAGGATCTCTAAGAGTGGGATACTTACTCTAAGAAGGGTTACTTGAAGGGTCGTTAGTCTGTTTAGAAAAAATAATTTGGGGGACACTTCTGAAACAAACTAAATTATCTGCAACCTCATCTTCTTTATTCTGTGATAGTGACACTGGACAGTTTAACAGTGAAGGCAGGTAAGTGTGATGGACAGCTGGATGGCTGCAGATGGTGAAAGTGCTCAGGATATACTTAGAAGGTTGCTCTCAAAATGAAAAAATTATTTTGCCCCTAACTTAACTCCAGCTTCACCCATTTCATTAAAGGAAAGAAAAATAAGTAAAAACCACAGTGGTAATCAAAAGGAGTCTCTCCCTTTGCCTAAATTTAAATTTTCCAAAAGAAGAGGAGGAGAGGGAGCAGGAATAGCGGGGTAAGAGGAACAACAAAATAAGTCAGATTGTTGGTCTGCAAATGTCCTTTGTGATGTCAACTTAAATAATGTTACAAGACTGTTTTTGGTAAAGCAGTAGTACTCCCTTGATCATCAGCCTATAATTTAATACCAAAAAAAGAGTAGACTACTTAAACAAAAATATCAATGAAGGAATTCAGAGAGAAGTAAAACAAGCAAGTCAGCAAATAAACCAAGCTGTACAGATGTATTCTATCTGGGTCTACTTGCTTGGAAGGGATTAAGTGCTATCTTATAATAAGTGCTCAGTTAATGATTAATGAATGATCAGTCTTTGAAATAGGAATTTAAGTTAACACAAATCACTCAGTGCTTAGAAATGTCACATAGGGCTTCTGAAAAAAATTTCTCACTAAATCTACCAGGAGACTTATATAGGGGTGGGGGTAATGGAGTAGAAAAGAAAGCCAAGAAAATTGTTCCTTTCTTCCCCAGGTTAGAAGACAGGTTAATGTCAGAACCAAAATTTCCATAGTTGTAGGATGAATTGGACCAGGAATGGTCTGCCTGGGGCATTGGGTTAACCGGAGTTTTAGCTATATTCTAAGGGTCTGGGTAACAAGAGGACATGGCTGCAAGGTCAGTGAGGACATGAGTGGACCATTCAGTATTGTGGGCCTAGATGTGGAAAAAATTTGTTGTTCAGTCACTAACTCACGTCTGACTCTTTGCGACCCCATGGACTGCAGCACACCAGGCTTCCCTGTCCTTCACTTGCTCAAATTCATGTCCACTGAGTCAGTGATGCCATCCAACCATCTCATCCTCTGCTGCACCCTTCTGCTTTTACCTTCAGTCTTTGTCAGCATCAGGGTCTTTTCCAATGAGTTAGCTCTTTGCATCACGTAGCCAAAGTGTTGGAGCTTCAGCTTCAGCCTGTCCTTTCAGTGAATATTCAGGGTTAATTTCCTTTAGAATTGACTGACTTAATCTCCTTGCAGACCAAAGGACTCTCAAGAGTCTTCTCCAGCACCACAATTTGAAAGCATCAATTCTCCAGTGCTCAGCCTTCTTTATGGTCCAACTCTCACATCCATACATGACTACTGGAAAAACAATACCTTTGACTATATGGACCTTTGTCAGAAAAGAGATATCTCTGCTTTTTAATATGCTGTCTAGGTTTGTCATAGCTTTCTTTCCAAGGAGCAAGAGTCTTTTAATTTCATGACTTCAGTCATAGTCCACAGTGATTTTGGAGCCCAAGAAAATAAAGTTTGTCACTGTTTCTACTTTTTCCCTTCTATTTGCTATGAAGTAATGGGACTGGCTACCATGAACTTAATTTTTTGAATGTTGAGTTTTAAGCCAACTTTTTCACTTTCCCCTTTCACTGTCATCAAGAGGCTCTTTAGTTCCTCTTCACTTTCTGCCATTCGAGCGGTATCATCTGCATATCTGAGGTTGTTGACATTTCTCCCGACAATCTTGATTCCAGCTTGGGATTCATCCTGCCTGGCATTTCTGAATAGAAGTTAAATAAGCTAGGTAACCATATACACCTTTTTCATACTCCTTTCCCAGTTTTGAACCAGTCAGTTGTTCCATGTCTGGTTCTAACTGTTGCTTCTCAATCCACATACAGGTTTCTCAGGAGACAGGTTTCTCAGGAGACAGGGATGGTATTCCCATCCCCTTAAGAATTTTGCATAGGTTGTTGGGATCCAGACAGTCAAATGAAGCAGGTAGTCAGTAGTGTAGTCAATGAGGCAGGAGTAGATGTTCTTTCCTGGAATTCATGATCTGTCTTCATCCTGAGAAGATTGTGACCCATACTTAAAACTTTGGGCTTCCTCTGAAAGCGCCTGTAGCATGAGACCATCAGCCAAATCACACTCCTTGAAGCCAAGAAATGAGTCCTTCCTTGAAGGGGTATCTGAGCAACTCTTCTCATTGCTGTACCAGAGATTGTGTGGGTTGTGACTTACATGCACAAACAATGAGGGAGATAGAAATACCTCACAAAATGGAAGATATGGGATTCCTTTTTTATAAGCATGATGAAGGACGACATAGAGGAGGAGAAATAAATGTAACTTGGAATTAAAAGAACTTTGTTTTACTCTTTCAGTGTTCTGATTTAATTTGTCACAATAAATAGAAATGGAGAATTCTTATTTCTATCAATGATACTCTCCTTTTCATCCTTCTATGTGTGTTAGTCTCTTAGTCGTGTCTGACTCTTTGCGACCCCATGGACTATAGCCCGTCAGTCTCCTCTGTCCATGAGATTCTCCAGGCAAGAATACTGAAGAGGGTTGCCATTCCATTCCCTGGGGGATCTTCCCAACCCAGGGATTAAACCTGGGTCTCCTGCATTGCAGACAGATTCTTTACCGTCTGAGTTACAGGGAAGTCCCTCTATGTGTGGTAGTGGTTTGTGATTTTACATCCTTGGCAAAAATTGTTTTTAGTCATTCTTTGAATTTTGAGAGCTAGGAGAAGGGAAAAAGGGCCATTGGGGCAGGAAATAACATTTCTTACTAAGAACTTTATATCATGCTTTCCTTACTTCTTATACCAGTACTAGAGATGTACGTATTATAAACTCCATTTCATAGTTAAGGAAGTTCAGTTCAGTTCAGTATCTCAGTTGTGTCCGACTCTTTGTGACCCCATGAATCGCAGCATGCCAGGCCTCCCTGTCCATCACCAACTCCTGGAGTTTACCCAAACTCATGTCTATTGAGTTGGTGATGCCATCCAGCCATCTCATCCTCTGTCGTCCCCGTCTCCTCCTGCCCTCAATCTTTCCCAGCATCAAGGACTTTTCCAGTGAGTCAACTCTTCACATGAGGTGGCCAAAGTGTTGAAATTTCAGCTTCAGCATCAGTCTTTCCAATGAACACCCAGGACTGATCTCCTTTAGGATGGACTGGTTCGATCTCCTTGCAGTCCAAGGGACTCTCAAGAGTCTTCTCCAGCACCACAGTTCAAAAGCATCAATTTTTCGGTACTCAGCTTTCTTCACTGTCCAACTCTTACATCCATACATGACCACTGGAAAACCATAGCCTTGACTAGATGGACCTTTGTTGGCAAAGTAATGTCTCTGCTTTTTAATATGCTATCTAGGTTGACCTGCCTCTTGAGAAACCTGCATGCAGGTCAGGAAGCAACAGTTAGAACTGGACATGGAACAACAGACTGGTTCCAAATAGGAAAAGGAGTACGTCAAGGCTGTATATTGTCACCCTGCTTATTTAACTTAGATACAGAGTACATCATGAGAAACACTGGGCTGGAGGAAGCACAAGCTGGAATCAAGACTGCCATTGCCGGGAGAAATATCAATAACCTCAGATATGCAGATGACACCACCCTTATGGCAGAGACTGAAGAGGAACTAAAAAGCCTCTTGATGAAAGTGAAAGAGGAGAGTGAAAAAGTTGGCTTAAAGTGCAACATTCAGATCGTGGCATCTGGTCCCATCACTTCATGGGAAATAGGTGGGGAAACAGTGGAAACAGTGTCAGACTTTATTTTTTGGGGCTCCAAAATCACTGCAGATGGTGATTGCAGCCATAAAGTTAAAAGACACTTACTCCTTGGAAGGAAAGTTATGACCAACCTAGACAGCATCTTAAAAAGCAGAGACATTACTTTGCCAACAAATGTCCATCTAGTCAAGGCTATGGTTTTCCAGTGGTCATGTATGGATGTAAGAGTTGGACAGTGAAGAAAGCTGAGTACCGAAAAATTGATGCTTTTGAACTGTGGTGCTGGAGAAGACTCTTGAGAGTCCCTTGGACTGCAAGGAGATCGAACCAGTCCATCCTAAAGGAGATCAGTCCTGGGTGTTCATTGGAAAGACTGATGCTGAAGCTGAAACTCCAATACTTTGGCCACTTCATGCGAAGAGATGACTCATTGGAAAAGACCCTGATCTGGGAGGGATTGGGGGCAGGAGGAGAAGGGGACGACAGAGGATGAGATGGCTGGATGGCATCACCAACTCGATAGGCATGAGTTTGAGTAAACTCCAGGAGTTGATGATGGACAGGGAGGCCTGGCATGCTGTGATTCAAGGGGTCACAAAGAGTCGGACACAACTGAGAGACTGAACTGAACTGAACTGAACTGAGGTTGGTCATGGCTTTCCTTCCAAGTAATAAGCATCTTTTAATTTCATGGCTGCATTCACCATCTGCAGTGATTTTGGAGCCCCCCAAAATAATGTCTGACACTGTTTCCAAGGAAAGTAAGGCTCAAAAAAGCTAAGTCTTTTATCCTGTAAAATTTAGATCTGTTTCATACTTCAGGAAATTAAATATGAAATTCCTATCCCTCTATGATCACATAGCACCCTACTTATTTCTAGGTTAGTATCAGGCATGTTTTATTAAAATTATTTTTATGCTTTTACACCTCAATTTTTTGTGTTTTTCCATCTCATCCTTGAATATTCATTGGAAGGACTGATGCTGAAGCTGAAACCCCAATACTTTGGCCACCTGATGTGAAGAGCCAGCTCTTTGGAAAGGACCCTGATGCTGGGAAAGATTGAGGAGGGCAGGAGGAGAAGGGGGTGACAGAGGATGAGATGGATGGATGGCATCACTGACTCAATCGACATGAATTTGAGCAAGCTCTGGGAGATGAAGGACGGGGAATCCTGGTGTGCTGCAGTTCATGGGGTCACAAAGAGTCAGACATGACTTATCAACTGAGCAACAACAACAATCTCGAATAGAGGGAGGAGCTCCTGTGGTGGTAACTGTCTCCCCACTGCCTAATGTGTCTAGCACATTGTAACTGTTAAAAAATTGCTTTCTCTTAAACAGGAAGCCACCAGCTAAAAGGTGATTAAGCTAAAATCTGAACCCAGAATTGTATGCTTCAAAGCCACTGGTCCTCTTTCTGCTAGAGTGTTTCCTTTGCAGAGCATATGTGTGTGTGGGTATGTACCTATGATTGTTTATACACACACATACACACAGATGTAGTTTAGATATATATATGGAAACAGAAATGACAGATTCCAGGTTTTGTGACAAAAGACAGGCACGTGGCTTCAGCATTTGTTTGATCTGGGCTAACTTTCCCATTCCCAAACATGAAATTTGCCAGTCAATGCCATGGACATTTGAGTCTGTGTGTGGAGAACAGCAGCCTTGCCTGGGTCAGCTTTCAGTGAAATGGGCTGTGCACTGAGGAGGCACCAGCTGGCTCCAGGTGGGCACCAGGTTGGCAAGCTGGCTACTCATTTCTGAAGTCTGCCTCCTGGTTTTCACTCTTGCACCTTGGAGCTGCCTGTAAACTCCCAGGCAGGCTAAACTCAGGTAGCTTAATTACAGAGGCTGTTATTTACTAGAGCCCCAGCTGAATCCATCAAACTAACTTCACTTTAACCTGAGCCAGATTTTATTATGAAGCCTATTTATTGAGCGTTTCCCCTTTGGCTGTGCATGTTCTGATTTAGGTATATACATATACTTACCTATTTGAAAAGTAGCTATGTTCTGACACATTTTATATTTTTAAAAGTAATATTGCATGTAGCATAATTTTGGGGAAAAATAGACACTCAACACAAACAAACAAACAACAAGAAAAAGGTCTTTGAATTTAGAATAATGGATACCTGCAAGGCAGCAACTTGCTTGAGAGATTTTGCTCAAGTAACTTATAACTATCAGTAGAAACCCCCGGGGATTCATGGCTGTTTTTGCAGAAGCTGTTTGCAGTGGAATAAACAGACAAGTGCTCTATATATCATTTTAAGTAAGACAAATAAAGCTCTGTTTCCACCTTACAACGATGTCATTGTCAGTTATATAAGAATAATTCTGTGTGACTTTTTATGAATTCTTCCCCTGTGTAGAAATACAATGGCCTAATTTTCCACTCCCCGTATTATAAATAAATGGCCTTCTTCAGCAATCTCAGGTCCACCCAAACTGTCTCATCCTGAGCGAGGAGCATCTTTCCTACCATGATGTACTCACCCGTTGAAAGTAAAAGCTGTTGTCCACCTCAGGGCACCTGGGGTTCTACCATCTCGCCACTTGCTCAGCATCATTGCACACTGTCCTAGTCCCCAGGCAACCAATGATCTGTCACTGTCAATTAGCTTGCATTTTCTAGAATTTTACATACGTGGAATCATATAATAGGTACTCTTCTGTGATCTATCTTCTTTCACTTAGCAATTATTTTGAGATCTATCTATGTTATAATGTATTCATGCCTCTTTTTGCTGAGTAATATTCCACCATATGGATATATCACAGTGTATTTATCTACCTATGTGATGATGGGTATTTGAATTGTTTCCAGGTTTTAGCTATTACAAACAAAGCTGCTATGAACATTTGTATACATGTCTTTGCATGGACATATGCTTTCATTTCACTTGTGTAAATGCATAATAATGGAATGGCTGAATCAAATTACTGGTGTACATTTAACTTTTTAAGAAACTGCCTATATAATTTCTAAAATGGTTGTACTGTCCTACACTCCCACCAGTAATGTGTAAGAGTTCCAGTTTATCTGTATCTAGTGATTTCGATAGGTTTGTTCAGTTCAGGTCGGTTTAGTCGCTCAGCCGTGTCTGACTCTTTGCGACCCCATGAACTACAACACGCCAGGCCTCCCTATCCATCACCAACTCCTGGAGTCCACCCAAACCCATGTCCATTGAGTCGATGATGTCATCCAACCATCTCATCCTCTGTTGTCCCCTTCTCCTCCTGCCCTCAATCTTTCCCAGCATCAGGGTCTCTTCAAATGAGTCAGCTCTTCCCATCAGGTGGCCAAAGTATTGGAGTTTCAGCTTCAACATCAGTTCTACCAGTGAACACCCAGGACTGATGTCCTTTAGGATGGACTGGTTGGATCTCCTTGCAGTCCAGGGGACTCTCAAGAGTCTTCTCCAACACCACAGTTCAAAAGCATCAATTCTTTGGCGCTCAGCTTTCTTTATAGTCCAACTCTCACATTCATACATGACTACTGGAAAAAACATAGCCTTGACTAAATGGACTTTTGCTGACAAAGTAATGTCTCTGCTTTTTAGTATGCTGTCTAGGTTGGTCATAACCAACGTAGGTCATAACCAACTCCTTGGTCATAACCAAGGAGTAAGCGTCTTTAATTTCATGGCTGCAATCACCATCTGCAGTGACTTTGGAGCCCAGAAAAATAAATAAAGTCTGACACTGTTTCCACTATTTCCCATCTATTTCCCATGAAGTGATGGGACCAGATGCCATGATCTTAGTTTTCTGAATGTTGAGCTTTAAGCCAACTTTTTCACTCTCCTCTTTCACTTTCATCAAGAGGCTCTTTAGTTCCTCTTCACTTTCTGCCATAAGCGTGAACGTCTGGAAGTTCATAGTTCATGTATTGCTGAAGCCTGGCTTGGAGAATTTTAAGCATTACTTTACTAGCATGTGAGATGAGTGCAACTGTGTGGTAGTTTGAACATTCTTTGGCATTGCCTTTCTTTGGGATTGGAATGAAAACTGACCTTTTCTGGTCCTGTGGCCACTGCTGAGTTTTCCAAATTTGCTGGCATATTGAGTGCAACACTTTCACAGCATCATCTTTCAGGATTTGAAATAGCTCAACTGGTTTGTAATGATGTTTAGTTGTGGTTTTAATTTGCAGTTTACTAATTACTAATGATGTTCAAGCTGGTTTTAGAAAAGGCAGAGGAACCAGAGATCAAATTGGCAACATCTGCTGGGTCATCAAAAAAGCAAGAGAGTTCCAGAAAAACATCTATTTCTACTTTATTGACTATGCCAAAGCCTTGACTGTGTGGATCACAATAAACTGTGGAAAATTCTTCAAGAGATGGGAATACCAGACGACCTGACCTGCCTCTTGAGAAACATGTATGCAGGTCAGGAAGCAACAATTAAAACTGGACATGGAACAACAGACTGGTTCCAAATAGGAAAAGGAGTACGTCAATGCTGTATATTGTCACCCTGCTTATCTAACTTATATGCAGAGTACATCATGAGAAACACTGGGCTGGATGAAGCACAAGATGGAATCAAGACTGCCAGGAGAAATATCAATAACCTCAGATATGCAGATGACACCACCCTTATGGCAGAGACTGAAGAGGAACGAAAGAGCCTCTTGATGAAAGTGAAAGAGGAGAGTGAAAAAGTTTGGCTTAAAGCTCAACATTCAGAAAACTAAGATCATGGCATCTGGTCCCATCACTTCATGGGAAATAGATGGGGAAACAGTGGAAATAGTGTCTAACTTTATTTTTCTGGGCTCCAAAATCACTGCAGATGGTGATTGCAGCAATGAACTTAAAAGACGCTTACTCCTTGGAAGGAAAATTATGACCAACCTTTATAGCATATTTAACAGCAGAGACATTACTTTGCCAACAAAGGTCCATCTGGTCAAGGCTATGGTTTTTCCAGTGGTCATGCATGGATATGAGAGTTGGCCTGTGAAGAAAGCTGAGCGCCGAAGAATTAATGCTTTTGAACTGTGGTGTTGGAGAAGACTCTCGAGAGTCCCTTGGACTGCAAGGAGATCCAACCAGTCCATCCTAAAGGAGATCAGTCCTCGGTGTTCATTGGAAGGACTGATGTTGAAGCTGAAACTCTAATACTTTGGCCACCTGATGCGAAGAGTTGACTCATTGCAAAAGACCCTGATGCTGGGAAGGATTGGGGGCAGGAGGAGAAGGGGACAACAGAGGATGAGAAGGCTGGATGGCATCACCGACTTGATGGACATGGGGTTTGGGTGGACGCTGGGAGTTGGCAACCAACAGGTAGGCCTGTTGTGCTGCAATTCATGGGGTCGCAAAGAGTTGGACACGACTGAGTGACTGAACTGAACTGAACTTAATTGCTAATGATATAGAGCATCCTTTCATGTATTTATTTGACATCTATATATGTCCTTTGGTAAAACAGCTCTTCTAACCCTTTCCCCATATTTTTATTTAAAGTGAAAGTCGCTCAGTCGAGGTCAACTTTTTGCGACCCATAGGCTGTTCAGGATCCCAGGCCAGAATACTGGAGTGGGTAGCCTTTCCCTTCTCCAGGGCATTTTCCTGACCCAGGAATTGAACTGGGGTCTCCTGCATTGCAGGTGGATTCTTTATCAATTGAGCTATGAGGGAAGCCCCAAAGTACTGGAGTAAGTAGCCTTTCCCTTTTCCAGGGGATCTTCCCAACCCAGGAATTGAACTGGGGTCTCCTGCATTGCACGTGGATTCTTTTCCAGTTGAGCTATCAAGGAAAATTTTTGGGGGGCTATTCTTTTCCTTATTATTGAGTTTCAAAATCCATTTACATACTCTGGATACTAGTTCTTTATCAGAAGTGCAATTTGCAAACATTGTCTCCCAGTTTGTGATTTATCTTTTTATCTTATTAATAATATCTTTTAAAGAAAATGAATTTTTAATTTTTATGAAGCTCAATTTATCAGTTAAAAAAATTTTTTTTGTCAATCATGCTTTATGTGTTAAAGCTAAAAAATAACTTGACTTAACACAAGGTCACAAAGATTTTCTCCTATGTTTTCTTCTAGAGTTTTATAGTTTTAGGCTTTACTGTTAGGTCAATGATCCATTTTGAACTAGTTTTGCATATAATGCAAGATGTGGATTTTTTTTTCTTTTGCATATGAATAGCCATTTTTCCACACTAGTGGTAGAAAAGACTATCCTTTATCCATTGAAATTTTTTTTGTGTACTGTTGTTGGAAAATAGTGGCCCATATAGGTATGGGTCTATTTCTGAACTCTTTATTCTATGTCACTGATCTGTCTATGCCAGAATCAAGCTGTCTTAATTACTGAAGCTCTATATGAGGTCTTGCAAGTAGGTTGTGTTAATCTTCCAACTTGATTCATCTACAAAATTGTTACAGCTATTCTCGGGCCCTGGCATTTTCATATGAATTTGTTTGCAATGTCTGCTGGAAAGGATGTTAGGATTTTGATTGGGATTGCATTGAATTTATTGATTAATTTGGAGTAGATTGACATCTTGATACTGAGCCTTCCAATCCAGGATCCAATTGTCTCTCCATTTATCTCTCCATTTGTCTATGACCTCTTTGAATTTTCTCAGCCCTCAGTCATGCTTTTTATCAGTACATGTCTTTTATCAGACTGATCCTTAATTATTTTATAGTTTTTGATACTATTTTAAATTGAAAATATCAATTTCCAATAGTTTGCTTCTAGTATATAGAAATACAGTTGGTTTTGTATATTCATATTTTATCCTTTCACTTTACTAAGTTCACTTATTGATTTTAGTAGGCTTTTTAGTTTATTTGTTTTTGGTAAATCCTATTGGATTTTCTAGTTCACTTATTGATTCTAGTAGATTTGTTTGTTTGTTTTTTGGCAAATCCTATTGGATTTTCTGCATAATCAATCATATCTTCTGAGAATAAAGACAGTTTGTTGTTTTCTAATCTATATGCCTTTTATCTCTTTTCATTCACTGTTTGAACCATCTAGAGCCTCCAGTAAACCACTGAATAGAAGAGATCAGAGCAGATATCATGATCATGTTTGTGATAATTGGAAGAGAACATTTAGTCTTCAGTATTAAGCAGCATGTAAATGTAGCCTGAGAAATTAACTTCTATTCCTGCTTTGCTGAGTGGTTTTTTAAAAATCATTTTTAAATACATAAACTTTGTTTTTCCTTTTTTTCATTTTTAATAGGGTTACTTATATTGATCGATTTTCAATGTTAAGGCAACCCTGTATTGTATATGTATATGTATGTATATGGCTGCCAGAAATTGCCTAAACAGTCACCGATACTTGGCTCACCTTTTAAAACTTCCTCTGCGTGCTTTAATTTTTAAATATTCCTAAAGTTCACTATTTTTTCTTCTTTATTGTATAATCAGATGTTAATCCTATCCAATATATTTTTGTCTTTACACATGGTAGTTTTCATCTCCAGAAGCTTGATTTTGTTATTTTTTATACTTCCTCTGTATCTACTTAACTTTTTAAATATATGGAACACAATTATAAAGACTGCTTTAACTGTCCTTATCTACTAGTTTCACCATCTCTGTCAGTTCTGAGTCAATCTGAATTGGTTTATTTATCCACTCATTACAGTTCATACTTTCCCATTTCTTTGCATGTCTTGTAATTGTCTATTGGATGCCATACATTGTGTATATTACCTTTTTGAAAACAGGTATTTCTGAAATCTTATAAATATTTTTGGTCTTTGTTTTGGGATGCAGTTAGGTGCTTAGAGACATGTTAATTCTCTCAGGTCTTGGTTTTAAGATTCAGTAGGTAAGGCCAGAGGGTGCATAGTCTAGGGCTAATAATTCCTTACTCGTGAGGCAAGACCTTTCTGAGTACACTGCTGCTGCTAAGTGGCTTCAGTCGTGTCCGACTCTGTGCGACCCCATAAACGGCAGCCCACCAAGCCCCACCCCCACCCACTGTCTCTGGGATTCTCCAGGCAAGAACACTGGAGTGGGTTGCCATTTCCTTCTCCAGTGCATGAAAGTGAAAAGTGAAAGTGAAGCTGCTCAGTCCTGTCTGACTCTTCTCAACCTCATGGACTGCACCTACCAGGCTCCTCTGTCCATGGGATTTTCCAGGCAAGAGTACTGGAGTGGGCTGCCATTGCCTTCTCCATTCTGAGTACTCTACCCAATACCTTATGAATCTTGAGATTGTCCAGCTTTCTAGTAGACTTAGGCACTATTTCCAGTCCTATTTGAGCTCTGGGCACTGTTACCCTAATCCTTCCAAGTTCTTTCTTTTGCTATCAGTAGTTTCCTTTGTAGTGATCTATACTCAGCTTAATGCTAAAGGAGACCCTCTGTAAATCTCTAGACTCCTTTCCTGTTCAGTTCACTTTGTTTACCATCTCTCAAGGGTACTGTTTTTGTTGTCTGATGCGCAGAGTCTTGCAAACTAATATTTTATGTATTTTGTCCTTTTTTGGTTGTTTCTGGGTAAGATAACTCCGGTCTCTATTACTCATCTTGGTCAGAAATAGGTCTTCTGTTTCTTTTTCCTTTTGCTATTTTTTTTCCTTTCCAAATGTGCTGAGTAGAGAAACTTCAGCCTTGTAACAATCCTATAGTCTTGCCCACTATCTTGTATATGGGCCCGGCAGGGTTATTTCATTTTATGCATGATTTATAATTTTGTTGCTGCATTCTTAGAAGCACCACATATCCTTAACTCAATGAGAATGGTTCTGTTCTAAACATGTCATATATACTTACATATGTAACATATATATAACAGTTCAATATACTCACATATATAACAGTTCAGTTCAGTAGGAAATCTAGAATAGATTTTTCTTGAAAATTTTTTGCACTTTGGAAATTGTTGTATTAAAACACTGTTTCTAAAATTTAAATTGGCACATTTATAGCAAGCTCCTTCTGGAGAAAATTTACTCATCCTTTATCATACAAGGGGGTCCATATTTTCTTACTGGGACAGTGTTTAACATGGAAAGTTGGAAATAGCTACCATCACTGTAACTTAGGTGGCCCAAATCTTGAGATATATTTCAAGAAAGTAGATGCTGAAGTAATTTACAGTTATATAGCAATATCCTCAGTGTAGTTAAAGCCTCATATATATCTGAGTTTTAATGTGCCTTTTCCTGAATGATTACATCTTAAGAAATTAGAATTTCTAATTTTTACAGCTAACCATTAAGAAGGAGCTTAGCCTATTAATGAATTCTACCTGCATGGGAGAAGAATATGTGTCTGTGTCCATTCAAAAGAACAGTTTAAATAATGCATTTGGGAAATCTAGCTCAAAATTGATTTGAAACTTGTACATAATTTTATGCTTATTATTTATATGTTATATTTTCTAATAGCTTTTTAGTTCCAAGATCTAAATTTTGAGGTTTCTCAGCAGCCTGTGAAAACTTGTGCTGTGTTTTTCCTTGCATAGTGTACAGACACAATTGTAATGGCATTATAAATGATTTACCTTTTAAGACATAGTCAATCTTTCCTATAGCCAAGAAAATATGAAAAAAAATTGCAGAAAAATGGAGACAACTACCACAATTTTGCAGGTCCAGATTCAATGCTAAGAACATATTTTAAAGTCAGTATTAAAAATATATGTAGCATGTTCTTTAAACTGTCAGTCTCTGACTTTAGTGACCATTTGGGGAAGAAAGTTGTACTTTAGTGCTCATGATTGGATTACATACTGAAATATAAGATGCAGCCATCTGATGTTATGATCCAGAATTTAAAATTCAGGTCCCACCTGGGAAGGAACAGGGTAGGAGGCAGAGGTGCATAAGAAGAAAGATTTGCCTCAAGTGGTACCTCTGCGTCATCTGGGGGAACCATACAGGCTCTGCTCAGAGTTCACCCACCTCTCACCTGTTCAACAGTACTCCAGAGATGAGCAACACTAACTTGCCATCTAAGTGGCTCCTGCAAAACAAGTGACATCAGTGGAGGCTGTGAAAACCCCTTGCAGAATAAATGGCCCATCTAGTCAGACCTGGAATTAAGAGACATGTAGAGTTCATGTGTGGGCTAGAGTTGACATTGGGAATTGTTTCTAACCAACCATTCCTAAATCTCATGACTGCAACGAACCCCTCCTTTTTTCTCATTGTTAATTTTGTACTGAAGGAAGAAAAAAATAAAGAAGGGAAAAAAGAAAGGAGGAAGAGAGAAAGAAAGAATGGAAGAAAGGAAGGAAGGGGGGAGGGGAGGGAGTGGGGAGGAGGAGTCTGCCTGTTCTTACTTCCAGAGAGGCAAAGAGAAATGAGGGAGCATTAAGTAAACTCTTGGAGAACCCTGCCTGGGGCTGGTGGCCACCCAGTGGATTGAAGTGAAATGAAGTCTCAGTTGTGTCCAGCTCTTTGCAATCCCATGGACTGTAGCCTACCGGGCTCCTCCATCCATGGGATTTTCCAGGCAAGAGTACTGGAGTGGGTTGCCATTTCCTTCTCCAGAGAATCTTCCCGATCCAGGGATTGAACCCGGGCCTCCCACATTGTAGGCAGCCGCTTTACCATCTGAGCCACAAGGAAAGCCCTAGAAATTCTTTTTACCCATTTTTGTTTCTCTATTCATAAAAATAGCAAACAGCATATATTATATACTATAATATATATACAATTATTGTTAAAATAAACTTGATATGATATTTAAAATACTTTATGAGTGTAAAGACTCTGAACTTTGAATCCATTGACTCAATATTGCTTACTCACCCTGTTTTGAAAATTGTAGGATTTAAAAGCAGGAAAAAAATGCAAAGGTTAGGTAAATTTCTAAAAAGTAATTCTTCCTTAATAGAAGCGATTTTGTTTTGTGGATGTTCTAGGAAGTAAGAAACAGAAAAACAAAACTTTATTCTAGGATGATTTGTTTCTATCACCCAAGAAGCTTCTTAATCATGTTCTGTCACTATTGGTTGTGATATTAAATTAGGGTCAATAAATCCATATAGTAATTTTGTCTCAGGGAATCACAACATGTAAACATAGCTCTCCACTCATGCTTGGTATGATCTTTTATTATGTTTTATCAATGTCCTTATCCATAGCCTGGTGTAATACAGAGGTTCTCAAAACGAAGGACATTTTGGACAAGATAATCCTTGGCGTAGGGGGCTAAGAGGGGTGGTCCTTTGCATCGTTGCATGATGAGTTGCATCTCCATCCTTTACCCACTCATTGCCCTCCAGCAGTCATGATATCAAAATGTATCCAGAGACTGACAAAAAAGTTCCCCATTATAATAACCATGGGTATAATGGAAAAAATAAGCTGTTTTATCTATCAGAGAGAACTGAGCACAGATAACAACCCTCCCACCTACTACAAGTGAAAACTTGAGCACTTTAGAGATCCTAAAGAGTTTGGTTTCTGTGAGGATTAAGTGAGATTAGGTCTAACAAGTGCATAGCAAGCTCAGGGCGTGGCTCATAACAGATGCTTAACAATTTTAACCCCCCACCACTCCGCGCCGCCTCCATTCTGCGAACATTTATCCAAAATAATAATGGCAGATTTAGATTTGAAATACCTGGAAGAGAGGAGACATCTATTACAGCACCCAGGTGCTTAGTATATAGTTTTCAGTCATGATATGCGTATGCTATAAAGATAATACTAACATATTCTTGATTCTCTGTGCTCCATGAAGATACGTCTCTTTTTAAAATCAATTGAAGAGAAGTTTTCATGCTACTCTCTCATTTTCTCTTACAAAACTGAAAGACAGCATTGATATTCACTACACACAAAAATATAGTGTAGCCAGTTGATAACAGTGCTTTGTATGAAACAGAAAATCAAAAGAAAATTATATAACAAGAATATGTGCATGGCACTATTTTAAACACTAATTCATTTTGAAGGTAGAGTAAGAACATGTAATTTATACTGTATTCAACCTGTTCAAAGGTATGCTTTTCAGACACTATGACTTTACTTTATATTCTTTGCTATCTGTTTTGACTTTCTAGCCATTAGGAGTAGCTATTAGTAAGAAGGAAGATGTCTTGGGTATTAAAGTGATCGGTACAAAGTACAGTGATTCCTGCTTCCTGAGCACGTTTTTACTGTAAGTTGATACTCATTCAATGCAATGCCAATTCTCACAGCTTTAGTTATCATGGAGGATTTGCAGCCATCTCGGAATATGAGTAAAAACATTTTTAGTCAGAAATTTCACTCTTAACTGAAGAGCACAATGCGGCAAGATTCACTTTGGGGAATTTTAGTAGGTGGCAAAAAAAAGTAATCTATTTAAATATTAAGTTGAACATAGGCCTGAGTAATGTGGTTAAGAATAATTGGGATCCAATTATTCAAAGCTTCAAAGAGGACTTTGACAAGTGGAATTCCCTAAATTTACATTTGTGGGGGAAAGCTGGAGTGCTGAAATGATTTCAGAGCCACAGTTTAATTTCCTGCCTCCCTTGGCCCCTTTGGGAGATACTTTTCAGTAAATTGGAGAAATTTATTTCTACATTTATATGAAAAGAAATGAAAGGCAAAGTTGAGTACTTCTGAAGGAAGGGCTAAGTTAAAGCCGGGAGTGTGTGTGTGTGTGCGCGTGAGAGAGAGAGACAGAGATACAAGGTAAACTCTGAGGAAAATTTTCTCTAGATATTACTTTTAAAACTAACACAGTTTCCCCATTTAGCAGTCACTCCAGACCATAACAATGGCTAGTTTGCATTTTTCAGCCACGTTCACTATCTCTACAATTTACTATGGTTAAATAAGTTATCCATCAGGTTGTTGAGCTGGTCAAAATAACTGATTTTGAATTATCCCAAGAAACATGCCTCCATACATGCTAAGTTGGTTCGTAGTGACCACCTCTTTGCCACCCTATGAACCATAGCCCACCAGGGTCCTCTGCCCATGGGATTCTCTAGGCATGAATACTGGAGTGGGTGGCCATGCCCTCCTCCACGGGACCTTCCTGACCCAGGGATCAAATCACATTTCTTGTGTTTCCTACAATGGCAGGCAGGCAGTGGTAAATGGTTCTTTACCATTAGTGCCACCTGCGGAGTCCTCAAAGAAACTTGAATAAAGTTAACTTAGCACGTGTGAGGAGGAGGAGGAAGAGGAGGAGAACTATATTTATACTAATTGCTTCCCCAGTCCTAGTCTAAAGACTTTAGACATCATATCTTCTAATGTCTCCACTTTATATATTTTTGAAATAAGTATTGGACAGATTAAACATTTTTCATTAAGGTCACACAGCTGCTATGTATATTTGGGTCAAGAATGGAAAAAGTTCTGTCTGATCCTTAGGATTTTAACACACACCACAATAAATATGCATCAAATCATGTGCATACAAAGAACACAGTTGGATAGACTCTGCTATAGCTAAATCTAAGTCAAATTAGAACATGTTAGGAGAATAGGATTAAAAATAGAGCAATTATGAACACAGGTACAATGGCATTTTGTCATTGTTGTTCAAAATAATATCTACCATTTAATAAATATGTTATTTCCTTTAATTCTAACAACAACTCTTTGGGGTAGGAATTTAGACCACTTTACAGATAAGGAAACTTAAATTCATAGAGACTAAATGCTGACCCCAAATCATACCCCCAGTAGGTCACAGAGTCAGAATTCCAACCCTGGCAGCCTGAGCTTCAAAGCCCAGCCCTTTATCAGCTCGCCTTGACCTTCCTCAGCTCACAAAGCACCTCGTTTCCAGGAAGCCATCACTCACTCCCTGATGCATTGCGACTGGGGTAAGGCTGTGGCAAACCCACCTCTGTATCTCTCCTCCCCTCTCCCCACTCTTCTTTTTAGTCCAAGTACCCATGAGAGGAGAAGCATAGAAGTGCCATGCGTTACCCTGTTTATAGGACAGGTGGGAAGGATCCTAGACAACGGTGTGAATGTGTCTAGATTAAAAAGCCTCAGGGCGATTTCAGTTGGGGAGTTCATTTTTCTTTTCTCCCCACATCCCCATCATAGCCTTCCTGAAATTCTGCATCACCTTCAGGCCTGTACCCCCCAGGCCTGGATCCTTGGGCAGCAAGCACCGTGTGCTCTGCCCTAAGCTGGGGGCCTTTGTTCTGATTAATCTCACTCTGGAGATGGCTCTGTTTGTTCATTGAGGATTGTTCCAATGTTCTTGAAGCAACAAGAAAAGATTACATTTCATTACAAAAAATTCAAATTAGGTCTAGTCTCTGATTACTGTACTGGGGTTTGCTCTGTTTTCATTTGTTGGTTTCCCTAAAAGATCATGGTCTGCCAGTCCCACATTGTAAAATTATTGTTGCTCTGTCTAGACAGGCTTTCCTTATATTCAGAGACTCTGAATGACAGAGCTGGAAGGAACTGGAGGTAGCCCTGCTGGGCTAAGGCTCTTGAACTGCTTAGGAAATTTGAAGATGGGGAAGTGAACTGACTGGCCAGGCATCTAAGACAGGGACAGTTCCCTCCCCTATGATAGCCCCTGGCTGCACAGATTCCATGGATAAGCTATGCTCCTGGTGCTGGGCCTACTCTATGCCATATATATATATATATATATGTGTGTGTGTGTGTGTGTGTGTGTGTGTATATATATTCCAGATAGCACTAGTGGTAAAGAACTCACCTGCCAATGCAGGAGACTAGGAAACTCAGCTTGGATCCCTGAATCTGGACAATCCCCTGGAGAAGGGAATGGCAACCCATTCCAGTATTCTTGCCTAGAGAATCCCATGGATAGAGGAGCCAGGTGGGTTACAGTCCATGGGGTCGCAAAGAGTCAGACACGACTGAAGAGACTTGGCATGCACACATGTATGTACATATATGTGTGTATACACACACACAAACACACGTGGTGGTAGTGTATATATGTAGAAAATGTATCCTCTGTCTTAGAATTTAAACATGAATAAAATGAAAATAATCTATCCTAAAGAATGGGGTTTAATGGAACTGAGCATTTAATGTACTATCAGAGCTGATAATCTATGGTCTTTCTTAGGTAACTTTGTATTGATGTCTCCTTTTTTTCTTTTTTCAAATTGAGATTTCACTCAAATAACAAAAAATTTACCCCTTTAATGTTTACAATTCAGTATTATTTACTATAACCTGTATCATCAGTTCAGTTCAGTCACTCAGTCGTGTCCAGCTCTTTCTGACCCCATGGATCGCAGCACGCCAGGCCTCCCTGTCCATCACCAACTCCCAGAGTCTACCCAAACCTATGTCCATCGACTCGGTGATGCCATCCAGCCATCTCATCCCCTGTCCTTCCCTTCTCCTCCTGCCCCCAATCCCTCCGAGCATCAGGGTCTTTTCCAATGAGTCAACTCTTCGCATCAGGTGGCCAAAATATTGGAGTTTCAGCTTCAACATCAGTCCTTCCAATGAACACCCAGGACTGATCTCCTTTAGGATGGACTGGTTGGATCTCCTTGCAGTCCAAGGGACTCTCAAGAGTCTTCTCCAGCACCACAGTTCAAAAGCATCAATTCTTCGGCGCTCAGCTTTCTTCACAGGCCAACTCTCATATCCATGCATGACCACTGGAAAAACCATAGCCTTGACTAGACGGACCTTTGTTGGCAAAGTAATGTCTCTGCTTTTAAATATGCTATCTAGGTTGGTCATAACTTGCCTTCCAAGGAGTAAGTGTCTTCTAATTTCATGACTACAGTCACCATCTGCAGTGATTTTGGAGCACAAAAAAATAAAGTCTGACATTGTTTCCACTGTTTCCCCATCTATTTCCCATGAAGTGATGGGACCAAATGCCTTGATCTTAGTTTTTTGAATG
>NC_057408.1:46029374-46037954 GCF_019320065.1 Cervus canadensis | reverse complement strand
TTAGTTCCTCTTCACTTTCTGCCATAAGGGTGGTGTCATCTGCGTATCTGAGGTTATTGATATTTCTCTCGGCAATGGCAATCTTGATTCCAGCTTGTGCTTCTTCCAGCCCAGCATTTCACATGATGTACTCTGCATATAAGTTAAATAAGCAGGGTGACAATATACAGCCTTGACGTACTCCTTTTCCTATTTGGAACCAGTCTGTTGTTCCATGTCCAGTTTTAACTGTTGCTTCCTGACCTGCATACAGGTTTCTCAAGAGACAGGTCAGGTGGTCTGGTATTCCCATCTCTTGAAGAATTTTCCACAGTTTATTGTGATCCACACAGTCAAAGGCTTTGGCATAGTCAATAAAGCAGAAATAGATGTTTTTCTGGAACTCTCTTGCTTTTTCGATGATCTAGCAGATGTTGGCAATTTGGTCTCTGGTTCCTCTGCCTTTTCTAAAACCAGCTTGAACGTCTGGAAGTTCATAGTTCATGTATTGCTGAAGCCTGGCTTGGAGAATTTTGAGCATTACTTTACTAGCATGTGAGATGAGTGCAATTGTGTGGTAGTTTGAACATTCTTTGGCATTGCCTTTCTTTGGGATTGGAATGAAAACTGACCTTTTCTGGTCCTGTGGCCACTGCTGTATTTTCCAAATTTGCTGACATATTGAGTGCAGCACTTTCACAGCATCATCTTTCACGATTTTAAATAGCTCAACTGGAATTCCATCACTTTGTTCGTAGTGATGCTTTCTGAGGCCCACTTGACTTCACATTCCTGGATGTCTGGCTCTAGGTGAGTGACCACACCATCATGATTATCTGGGTTGAGAAGATCTTTTTTGTACAGTTCTTCTGTGAATTCTTGCCACCTCTTCTTGATATCTTCTGCTTCTGTTAGGTCCATACAATTTCTGTCCCTTTATTGAGCCCATCTTTGCATGAAATGTTCTCTTGATATCTCTAATTTTCTTGAAGAGATCTCTAGTCTTTCCCATTCTGTTGTTTTCATCTATTTCTTTGCATTGATCGCTGAGGAAGGCTTTTTTATCCCTCCTTGCTATTCTTTGGAACTCTGCATTCAGATGGGAATATCTTTCCTTTTCTCCTTTGCTTTTTGCTTCTCTTCTTTTCATGGCTATTTGTAAGGTCTCCTCAGATAGCCATTTTGCTTTTTTGCATTTCTTTTCCATGGGGATGGTCTTAATCCCTGTCTCCTGTACAATGTCACGAACCCGTCCATAGTTCATCAGGCACTCTGTCCATCAGATCTAGTCTTTTAAATGTATTTCTCACGTCTACAGTATAATTCCAGAATATTTTCATTATTCCAAAAAGAAACCCTATAACTATTAACTATTAATTGGGCTTCCATGGTGGCTCAGATGTTAAAGAATCCTCTTGCAATGCAAGAGACCTGGGTTTGATCCCTGGGTTGGGAAGATCGCCTGGAGAAGGGCATGGCAACCCACTCCAGTATTCTTGCCTGGAGAATCTTCTTGGACAGAGGAGCCTGACGGGCTATAGTCCATGGTGTCACAAAGAGTCAGACATGACTGAGTGACTAAGTGTGTACACGCACACACACACACACACACACACACACACACATCTATTAACAGTCACTCCTATTCTGCTCTCCCCACAGCCCCTGGCAAGCAATAGTCTATGAATATTTTCCATCCCTGTGGATATACCTTTGCTGACATTTCATACAAATGGAATCATACAATATGTGGCTTTTTGTGTTTGGCTTCTTTCACTCAGCATTATGTTTCCAAGGTTCATCATATTGTTGCATATATCAGTGTTTCATTACTTTTTGTGACTGAGTAAGATTCCCTTATATAAATATATTACATTGTTTATTTGTTAGGTAAGTGAGGGACATTTGAGTTGTTTCCAATTTTTGACTGTTATGAATAATGCTATATGTGCATTCATGTGCAAGTTTTTAATGTAGTTGTATGTTTCATTCCTCTTGAATATATATTTACGAGAGGAATTCCTACACTATATAGTAAATGTATATTTAACATAAGAACTGCCAAACTATTTGCCAAAGTAGTATCACCATTTTACATTCCAACCATAAATGTATTAGAGTTCCAGTTTCTCCATATCCAGGCCAACACATGATATTGTCTGTCTTTTAGATTATAGCAGTCCTAGTAGAAGAGATGTGGTATTTCACTGTGGTTCTGATTTGCTTTATCCTGGTGGCTAATGAGCATCTTTTCATATACTTAATTGGCCATTTGTATATCTTTGGAGAAATGTCTATTCAAATATACTTTAATAGTATTATCTGTCTTTTTATTGTTGAATTTTCAGAGTTCTTTATGCATTCTGGATAATAGTCCCTTATCAGTTCTACGATTTGCAAGTATTTGTCCCATTCTGTGTTTTGTCTTTCCAGCTTCTTGATTATATACTTTGAAAAGCACAGAAGTTTTAAATATTGATGAGATCTAATTTTCCTGTTCTTTTTGTGGCTTGTGCTTTTGATGTCATATCTAAGAAATCACTGCCTAATCTGAGATCACAATGAATTATGCCTATGTTTTCTTCTACAAATGTTATCGTTTTAGTCATTGCATTTAGGTCTTTGATCAATTTTGAGTTAATTTCTATATGTGGTGTGAGGTAGAATTCCAACATCCATCTTTTGTTTGAGGATTTCTAGTTGTCCCAGCACCATTCATTGAAAACATTGCTCTTTCTCACATTGAATTGGTTTGATTTCCTTGTTAAAATTCATGTTAAAAGTTGACCATGGAAAAGGAGCAAGATGGCGGAGGAATAGGATGGGGAGACCACTTTCTCTCCTACAAATTCATCAAAAGAATAATTGAACGCAGAGCAAACTTCACAAAACAACTTCTGGTCACTAGCTGAGGTCATCAGGCACCCAGAAAAGCAGCCCATTGTCTTCGAAAGGAGGTAGGACAAACTATAAAAGATAAAAAGAGAGACAAAAGAGCTAAGGATGGAGATCGGTCCTGGGAAGGGAGTCTTAATAGAGGAAGTTTCCAAACACCAGGAAACCCTCGCACTGGCGGGTCTGGGGGAAGTTTTTGAATCTTGGAGGGCAACCTGACTGGGAGGGGAAAAATAAATAAAACCCACAGATTACATGCCTAAAAGCAACTCCCAGCAGAAAAGTACCCCAGATGCCCGCATCCGCCAACAGCAAGTGGGGGTGGAACAGAGAGGAGCGGGCGGCATTGCTTAGGGTAAGGACCGGGCCTGAGTGCCCCGAGGACAATCGGAGGGAGCTTTTGTGAGTTACCAACTTAAACTGTGGGATAGCAAGAGAGAGAGAGATAATTAACCAGCCTGAACACACTGCCAGCCATTTGCAGAACAAAGGGTCTGAGCAAGTCTGAAGAAGAGCTCGCAGGCTGCGGACCGGCCCAGCCCCACCAGAGGCAGGAGGCAGGGGGGAGAGGAAAGGGGCAAACTCGGCCCCAAGGACCGCATCCCCTACCGCACTGCAAATAGGCCCCCAGTTTCTAGCCAAAGACTTCCTGAGATTCTGGATGGTCGACATCCGCCGGGAGGGTCGTGGTGAGACACAGGGCACAGGCACACGACCGGCGCAGGCGGGGACTGGGGCTGGGGACGTGGAGGGGAGAAGGCATGCTGCGCCTGGGGAGAGTGCGCCCGTCAAGCTCCTGGCTGTCTGAGCCGCTCGGATGGGGATGGTACAAAAAGCAGGCGCAGCTTTTTCTTCTGCACTTTTGTGGAACACCGGAGGGCTGGACCCGCGCACTTTGCAGGGCACGCTCCATATAGAACAGCCGGGAGCCTGAGCAGCGAAGACGAGGAAAGCAGCGCCAGCCCCTCCCTGCAGCACGACGGAACTAGCAACCTGAATAAGAGACCACCTCCGCCTGTCTGTGTCAGGGTGGAAATTAGGCACTGAAGAGACCGGCAAACAGAAGCTAAATAAATAAAGGGAACCACTTCAGAAGGGACCAGTGCAACAGATTAAAATCCCTATAGATAACACCGACTACACCGGAAGGGGCCTGTAGATATTGAGAAGCGTAAGCTGGAACGAGGAGCTATCTGAAAGTGAACTGAACCCACACTGACCACAACAGCTCCAGAGAAATTCCTAGATATATTTTTACTTTTTTTTCTTTTTTCTTTTTTCTCTTTTATTTTCTTTTAAAATTCCCTATTACTCCCCCATTACTCCATAACTTTCATTTTCATAGACTTTTACAATTTTTTTAATTAGGAAAAAATTTTTTTTCTTGTTTTTTTTCCTTTTTCTCTTCTTTTTCTATTTTTCTTTTTCTCTTATTTCCTTTTAAAGTCCCCTATTACTCCTCTACTACTCCTTAATTTTCATTTTCATTACACTATAACCTTACAAAAAAAAAAAGAGAAGCCCTATTTTTAAACTGAACTTCATATATATCTCTAAAATTTTCTTTTGTGTTTTGGTTTCTGTTTTTAACATTGTATTTTTAAGAGTCTAACCTCTACTCTAGATTTTTAATCTTTGTTTTTCAGTATATGATATAAATTGTGGGCATTTAAGAATCCAATATTCAGTTCCCATTTTTATTCAGGAGTGTGTTGATTATTCTCTCCCAATCTTGACTCTCCGTTTTCTACGTCAGAACACCTCTATTTCCTCCTTTACTCGTCTCTTCCCAATCCAATTCTGTGAATCTTGGTGGGTGTCTGGGCTACGGAGAACACTCTGGGAACAGACAACTGCGTAGATCTGTCTCTCTCCTCTTGAGTCCCCCTTTTTCTCCTCCTGCTCATCTCTATCTCGCTCCTCCCTCTCCTCTTCTTCATGTAACTCTGTGAACCTCTCTGGGTGTCCCTCATGGGGGAGAATCTTTTCACCATTAACCTAGAAGTTTTATTATCAGTGCTGTATAGTTGGAGAAGTCTTGAGACTACTGGAAGAATAAAACTGAAATCCAGAGGCAGGAGGCTTAAGCCCAAAACCTGAGAACACCAGAAAACTCCTGACTACATGGAACATTAAGTAATAAGAGACCATCCAAAAGCCTCCATACCTACACTGAAACCAACCACCACCCAAGAGCCAATAAGTTTTAGAGCAAGACATACCATGCAAATTCTCCAGCAACGCAGGAACATAGCCCTGAACGTCAACATACAAGCTGCCCAAGGTCACACCTAACACATAGACCCATCTCAAAACTCATTACTGGGCACTCTTTGCACTCCAGAGAGAAGAAATCTAGTTCCACGCACCAGAACACCGACTCAAGCTTCCCTAACCAGGAAACCTTGACAAGCCAATTGTCCAACCCAACCAACTGGGTAAAACCTCCACAATAAAGAGGAACCAAAGACCTCCAGAATACAGAAAGCCCACTCCAGACACAGCAATCTAAACAAGATGAAAAGGCAGAGAAATACCCAACAGGTAAAGGAACATGAAAAATGCCCACCAAGTCAAACAAAAGAGGAGGAGATAGGGAATCTACCTGAAAAAGAATTTAGAATAATGACAATAAAAATGATCCAAAATCTTGAAAACAAAATGGAGTTACAGACAAATAGCCTGGAGACAAAAATTGAGAAGATGCAAGAAATGTTGAACAAAGACCTAGAAGAAATAAAAAAGAGTCAATTAAAAATGAATAATGCAATGAATGAGATCAAAAACACTCTGGAGGGAAGCAAAAGTAGAATAACGGAGACAGAAGATAGGATAAGCGAGGTAGAAGATAAAATGGTGGAAATAAATGAAGCAGAGAGGAAAAAAGAAAAAAGAATCAAAAGAAATGAGGACAACCTCAGGGACCTCTGGGACAATGTGAAATGCCCCAACATTAGAATCATGGGAGTCCCAGAAGAAGAAGACAAAAAGAAAGGCCATGAGAAAATACTCGAGGAGATAATAGCTGAAAACTTCCCTAAAATGGGGAAGGAAATAGCCACCCAAGTCCAAGAAACCCAGAGAGTCCCAAACAGGATAAACCCAAGGCGAAACACCCCAAGACACATATTAATCAAATTAACAAAGGTCAAACACAAAGAACAAATATTAAAAGCAGCAAGGGAGAAACAACAAATAACACACAAAGGGATTCCCATAAGGATAACAGCTGATCTATCAATAGAAACCCTCCAGGCCAGAAGGGAATGGCAGGACATACTGAAAGTAATGAAAGAGAATAACCTACAACCTAGATTACTGTACCCAGCAAGGATCTCATTCAGATATGAAGGAGAATTCAAACGCTTTACAGACAAGCAAAAGCTGAGAGAATTCAGCACCACCAAACCAGCTCTTCAACAAATGCTAAAGGATCTTCTCTAGACAGGAAATGCAGAAAGGTTGTATAAACGTGAACCCAAAACAACAAAGTAAATGGCAACGGGACCACACCTATCAATAATTACCTTAAATGTAAATGGGTTGAATGCCCCAACCAAAAGACAAAGATTGGCTGGATGGATACAAAAACAAGACCCTTATATATGCTGTCTACAAGAGACCCACCTCAAAACAAGAGACACATACAGACTAAAAGTGAAGGGCTGGAAAAAAATATTTCACGCAAACGGAGACCAAAAGAAAGCAGGAGTCGCAATACTCATATCAGATAAAATAGACTTTCAAATAAAGGATGTGAAAAGAGACAAAGAAGGACACTACATAATGATCAAAGGATCAATCCAAGAAGAAGATATAACAACTATAAATATATATGCACCCAACATAGGAGCACCGCAATATGTACGGCAAATGCTAACGAAAGAGGAAATTAATAGTAACACAATAATAGTGGGAGACTTTAATACCCCACTCACAACTATGGATAGATCAACTAAACAGAAAATTAACAAGGAAGCACAAACCTTGAATGACACAATGGACCAGCTAGACCTAATTGATATCTATAGGACATTTCACCCCAAAACAATCAACTTCACCTTTTTCTCAAGTGCACACGGAACCTTCTCCAGAATAGATCACATCCTGGGCCATATATCTAGTCTTGGAAAATGCAAAAAAATTGAAATCATTCCAGTCATCTTTTCTGACCACAGTGCAGTAACATTAGATCTCAATTACAGGAAAAAAAAATTGTTAAAAATTCAAACATATGGAGGCTAAATAACACGCTTCTGAATAACCAACAAATCATAGAAGAAATAAAAAAAGAAATCAAAATATGTATAGAAATGAATGAAAAGGAAAACACAACAACCCAAAACCTATGGGACACTGTAAAAGCAGTGCTAAGGGGAAGGTTCATAGCATTACAGTTTTACCTCAAGAAACAGGAAAAAAGCCAAATAGATAACCTAACTCTACACCTAAAGCAATTAGAGAAGGAAGAAATTAAGAACCCCAGGGTTAGTAGAAGGAAAGAAATCTTAAAAATTAGGGCAGAAATAAATGCAAAAGAAACTAAAGAGACCACAGCAAAAATCAACAAAGCTAAAAGCTGGTTTTTTGAAAAAATAAACAAAATTGACAAACCATTAGCAAGACTCATTAAGAAACAAAGAGAGAAAAACCAAATTAACAAAATTAGAAATGAAAATGGAGAGATCACAACAGACAACACTGAAATACAAAGGATCATAAGAGACTACTACCAGAAGCTCTATGCCAATAAAATGGACAACTTGGATGAAATGGACAAATTCTTAGAAAAGTATAACTTTCCAAAACTGAACCAGGAAGAAATAGAAGATCTTAACAGAGCCATCACAAGCAAGGAAATCAAAACTGTAATCAGAAATCTTCCAGCAAACAAAAGCCCAAGACCAGATGGCTTCACAGCTGAATTCTACCAAAAATTTAGAGAAGAGCTAATACCTGTCTTACTCAAACTCTTCCAGAAAATTGCAGAGGGAGGTAAACTTCCAAACTCATTCTATGAGGCCACCATCACCCTAATTCCAAAACCAGACAAAGATGCCACAAAAAAAGAAAACTACAGGCCAATATCACTGATGAACATAGATGCAAAAATCCTTAACAAAATTCTAGCAAACAGAATCCAACAACATATTTAAAAAAATCATACACCATGACCAAGTGGGCTTTATCCCAGGAATGCAAGGATTCTTTAATATCCACAAATCAATCAATGTAATACACCACATTAACAAATTGAAAGATAAAAACCATATGATTATCTCAATAGATGCAGAGGAAGCCTTTGACAAAATTCAACACTCATTTATGATTAAAACTCTCCAAAAAGCAGGAATAGAAGGAACATACCTCAACATAATAAAAGCTATATATGACAAACCCACAGCAAGCATCACCCTCAATGGTGAAAAATTGAAGGCATTTCCCCTGAAATCAGGAACAAGACAAGGGTGCCACTCTCACCACTACTGTTCAACATAGTGTTGGAAGTTCTGGCCACAGCAATCAGAGCAGAAAAAGAAGTAAAAGGAATCCAGATAGGAAAAGAAGAAGTGAAACTCTCACTGTTTGCAGATGACATGATCCTCTACATAGAAAAACCCTAAAGACTCTACCAGAAAATTACTAGAGCTAATCAATGAATATAGTAAAGTTGCAGGATATAAAATTAACACACAGAAATCCCTT
>NC_057408.1:46007667-46029274 GCF_019320065.1 Cervus canadensis | reverse complement strand
AAAAGAGGCATGAATACATTATAACATAGATAGATCTCAAAATAATTGCTAAGTGAAAGAAGATAGATCACAGAAGAGTACCTATTATATGATTCCACGTATGTAAAATTCTAGAAAATGCAAGCTAATTGACAGTGACAGATCATTGGTTGCCTGGGGACTAGGACAGTGTGCAATGATGCTGAGCAAGTGGCGAGATGGTAGAACCCCAGGTGCCCTGAGGTGGACAACAGCTTTTACTTTCAACGGGTGAGTACATCATGGTAGGAAAGATGCTCCTCGCTCAGGATGAGACAGTTTGGGTGGACCTGAGATTGCTGAAGAAGGCCATTTATTTATAATACGGGGAGTGGAAAATTAGGCCATTGTATTTCTACACAGGGGAAGAATTCATAAAAAGTCACACAGAATTATTCTTATATAACTGACAATGACATCGTTGTAAGGTGGAAACAGAGCTTTATTTGTCTTACTTAAAATGATATATAGAGCACTTGTCTGTTTATTCCACTGCAAACAGCTTCTGCAAAAACAGCCATGAATCCCCGGGGGTTTCTACTGATAGTTATAAGTTACTTGAGCAAAATCTCTCAAGCAAGTTGCTGCCTTGCAGGTATCCATTATTCTAAATTCAAAGACCTTTTTCTTGTTGTTTGTTTGTTTGTGTTGAGTGTCTATTTTTCCCCAAAATTATGCTACATGCAATATTACTTTTAAAAATATAAAATGTGTCAGAACATAGCTACTTTTCAAATAGGTAAGTATATGTATATACCTAAATCAGAACATGCACAGCCAAAGGGGAAACGCTCAATAAATAGGCTTCATAATAAAATCTGGCTCAGGTTAAAGTGAAGTTAGTTTGATGGATTCAGCTGGGGCTCTAGTAAATAACAGCCTCTGTAATTAAGCTACCTGAGTTTAGCCTGCCTGGGAGTTTACAGGCAGCTCCAAGGTGCAAGAGTGAAAACCAGGAGGCAGACTTCAGAAATGAGTAGCCAGCTTGCCAACCTGGTGCCCACCTGGAGCCAGCTGGTGCCTCCTCAGTGCACAGCCCATTTCACTGAAAGCTGACCCAGGCAAGGCTGCTGTTCTCCACACACAGACTCAAATGTCCATGGCATTGACTGGCAAATTTCATGTTTGGGAATGGGAAAGTTAGCCCAGATCAAACAAATGCTGAAGCCACGTGCCTGTCTTTTGTCACAAAACCTGGAATCTGTCATTTCTGTTTCCATATATATATCTAAACTACATCTGTGTGTATGTGTGTGTATAAACAATCATAGGTACATACCCACACACACATATGCTCTGCAAAGGAAACACTCTAGCAGAAAGAGGACCAGTGGCTTTGAAGCATACAATTCTGGGTTCAGATTTTAGCTTAATCACCTTTTAGCTGGTGGCTTCCTGTTTAAGAGAAAGCAATTTTTTAACAGTTACAATGTGCTAGACACATTAGGCAGTGGGGAGACAGTTACCACCACAGGAGCTCCTCCCTCTATTCGAGATTGTTGTTGTTGCTCAGTTGATAAGTCATGTCTGACTCTTTGTGACCCCATGAACTGCAGCACACCAGGATTCCCCGTCCTTCATCTCCCAGAGCTTGCTCAAATTCATGTCGATTGAGTCAGTGATGCCATCCATCCATCTCATCCTCTGTCACCCCCTTCTCCTCCTGCCCTCCTCAATCTTTCCCAGCATCAGGGTCCTTTCCAAAGAGCTGGCTCTTCACATCAGGTGGCCAAAGTATTGGGGTTTCAGCTTCAGCATCAGTCCTTCCAATGAATATTCAAGGATGAGATGGAAAAACACAAAAAATTGAGGTGTAAAAGCATAAAAATAATTTTAATAAAACATGCCTGATACTAACCTAGAAATAAGTAGGGTGCTATGTGATCATAGAGGGATAGGAATTTCATATTTAATTTCCTGAAGTATGAAACAGATCTAAATTTTACAGGATAAAAGACTTAGCTTTTTTGAGCCTTACTTTCCTTGGAAACAGTGTCAGACATTATTTTGGGGGGCTCCAAAATCACTGCAGATGGTGAATGCAGCCATGAAATTAAAAGATGCTTATTACTTGGAAGGAAAGCCATGACCAACCTCAGTTCAGTTCAGTTCAGTTCAGTCTCTCAGTTGTGTCCGACTCTTTGTGACCCCTTGAATCACAGCATGCCAGGCCTCCCTGTCCATCATCAACTCCTGGAGTTTACTCAAACTCATGCCTATCGAGTTGGTGATGCCATCCAGCCATCTCATCCTCTGTCGTCCCCTTCTCCTCCTGCCCCCAATCCCTCCCAGATCAGGGTCTTTTCCAATGAGTCATCTCTTCGCATGAAGTGGCCAAAGTATTGGAGTTTCAGCTTCAGCATCAGTCTTTCCAATGAACACCCAGGACTGATCTCCTTTAGGATGGACTGGTTCGATCTCCTTGCAGTCCAAGGGACTCTCAAGAGTCTTCTCCAGCACCACAGTTCAAAAGCATCAATTTTTCGGTACTCAGCTTTCTTCACTGTCCAACTCTTACATCCATACATGACCACTGGAAAACCATAGCCTTGACTAGATGGACATTTGTTGGCAAAGTAATGTCTCTGCTTTTTAAGATGCTGTCTAGGTTGGTCATAACTTTCCTTCCAAGGAGTAAGTGTCTTTTAACTTTATGGCTGCAATCACCATCTGCAGTGATTTTGGAGCCCCAAAAAATAAAGTCTGACACTGTTTCCACTGTTTCCCCACCTATTTCCCATGAAGTGATGGGACCAGATGCCACGATCTGAATGTTGCACTTTAAGCCAACTTTTTCACTCTCCTCTTTCACTTTCATCAAGAGGCTTTTTAGTTCCTCTTCAGTCTCTGCCATAAGGGTGGTGTCATCTGCATATCTGAGGTTATTGATATTTCTCCCGGCAATGGCAGTCTTGATTCCAGCTTGTGCTTCCTCCAGCCCAGTGTTTCTCATGATGTACTCTGTATCTAAGTTAAATAAGCAGGGTGACAATATACAGCCTTGACGTACTCCTTTTCCTATTTGGAACCAGTCTGTTGTTCCATGTCCAGTTCTAACTGTTGCTTCCTGACCTGCATGCAGGTTTCTCAAGAGGCAGGTCAACCTAGATAGCATATTAAAAAGCAGAGACATTACTTTGCCAACAAAGGTCCATCTAGTCAAGGCTATGGTTTTCCAGTGGTCATGTATGGATGTAAGAGTTGGACAGTGAAGAAAGCTGAGTACCGAAAAATTGATGCTTTTGAACTGTGGTGCTGGAGAAGACTCTTGAGAGTCCCTTGGACTGCAAGGAGATCGAACCAGTCCATCCTAAAGGAGATCAGTCCTGGGTGTTCATTGGAAAGACTGATGCTGAAGCTGAAATTTCAACACTTTGGCCACCTCATGTGAAGAGTTGACTCACTGGAAAAGTCCTTGATGCTGGGAAAGATTGAGGGCAGGAGGAGACGGGGACGACAGAGGATGAGATGGCTGGATGGCATCACCAACTCAATAGACATAAGTTTGGGTAAACTCCAGGAGTTGGTGATGGACAGGGAGGCCTGGCATGCTGCGATTCATGGGGTCACAAAGAGTCGGACACAACTGAGATACTGAACTGAACTGAACTTCCTTAACTATGAAATGGAGTTTATAATACGTACATCTCTAGTACTGGTATAAGAAGTAAGGAAAGCATGATATAAAGTTCTTAGTAAGAAATGTTATTTCCTGCCCCAATGGCCCTTTTTCCCTTCTCCTAGCTCTCAAAATTCAAAGAATGACTAAAAACAATTTTTGCCAAGGATGTAAAATCACAAACCACTACCACACATAGAGGGACTTCCCTGTAACTCAGACGGTAAAGAATCTGTCTGCAATGCAGGAGACCCAGGTTTAATCCCTGGGTTGGGAAGATCCCCCAGGGAATGGAATGGCAACCCTCTTCAGTATTCTTGCCTGGAGAATCTCATGGACAGAGGAGACTGACGGGCTATAGTCCATGGGGTCGCAAAGAGTCAGACACGACTAAGAGACTAACACACATAGAAGGATGAAAAGGAGAGTATCATTGATAGAAATAAGAATTCTCCATTTCTATTTATTGTGACAAATTAAATCAGAACACTGAAAGAGTAAAACAAAGTTCTTTTAATTCCAAGTTACATTTATTTCTCCTCCTCTATGTCGTCCTTCATCATGCTTATAAAAAAGGAATCCCATATCTTCCATTTTGTGAGGTATTTCTATCTCCCTCATTGTTTGTGCATGTAAGTCACAACCCACACAATCTCTGGTACAGCAATGAGAAGAGTTGCTCAGATACCCCTTCAAGGAAGGACTCATTTCTTGGCTTCAAGGAGTGTGATTTGGCTGATGGTCTCATGCTACAGGCGCTTTCAGAGGAAGCCCAAAGTTTTAAGTATGGGTCACAATCTTCTCAGGATGAAGACAGATCATGAATTCCAGGAAAGAACATCTACTCCTGCCTCATTGACTACACTACTGACTACCTGCTTCATTTGACTGTCTGGATCCCAACAACCTATGCAAAATTCTTAAGGGGATGGGAATACCATCCCTGTCTCCTGAGAAACCTGTCTCCTGAGAAACCTGTATGTGGATTGAGAAGCAACAGTTAGAACCAGACATGGAACAACTGACTGGTTCAAAACTGGGAAAGGAGTATGAAAAAGGTGTATATGGTTACCTAGCTTATTTAACTTCTATTCAGAAATGCCAGGCAGGATGAATCCCAAGCTGGAATCAAGATTGTCGGGAGAAATGTCAACAACCTCAGATATGCAGATGATACCGCTCGAATGGCAGAAAGTGAAGAGGAACTAAAGAGCCTCTTGATGACAGTGAAAGGGGAAAGTGAAAAAGTTGGCTTAAAACTCAACATTCAAAAAATTAAGTTCATGGTAGCCAGTCCCATTACTTCATAGCAAATAGAAGGGAAAAAGTAGAAACAGTGACAAACTTTATTTTCTTGGGCTCCAAAATCACTGTGGACTATGACTGAAGTCATGAAATTAAAAGACTCTTGCTCCTTGGAAAGAAAGCTATGACAAACCTAGACAGCATATTAAAAAGCAGAGATATCTCTTTTCTGACAAAGGTCCATATAGTCAAAGGTATTGTTTTTCCAGTAGTCATGTATGGATGTGAGAGTTGGACCATAAAGAAGGCTGAGCACTGGAGAATTGATGCTTTCAAATTGTGGTGCTGGAGAAGACTCTTGAGAGTCCTTTGGTCTGCAAGGAGATTAAGTCAGTCAATTCTAAAGGAAATTAACCCTGAATATTCACTGAAAGGACAGGCTGAAGCTGAAGCTCCAACACTTTGGCTACGTGATGCAAAGAGCTAACTCATTGGAAAAGACCCTGATGCTGACAAAGACTGAAGGTAAAAGCAGAAGGGTGCAGCAGAGGATGAGATGGTTGGATGGCATCACTGACTCAGTGGACATGAATTTGAGCAAGTGAAGGACAGGGAAGCCTGGTGTGCTGCAGTCCATGGGGTCGCAAAGAGTCAGACGTGAGTTAGTGACTGAACAACAAATTTTTTCCACATCTAGGCCCACAATACTGAATGGTCCACTCATGTCCTCACTGACCTTGCAGCCATGTCCTCTTGTTACCCAGACCCTTAGAATATAGCTAAAACTCCGGTTAACCCAATGCCCCAGGCAGACCATTCCTGGTCCAATTCATCCTACAACTATGGAAATTTTGGTTCTGACATTAACCTGTCTTCTAACCTGGGGAAGAAAGGAACAATTTTCTTGGCTTTCTTTTCTACTCCATTACCCCCACCCCTATATAAGTCTCCTGGTAGATTTAGTGAGAAATTTTTTTCAGAAGCCCTATGTGACATTTCTAAGCACTGAGTGATTTGTGTTAACTTAAATTCCTATTTCAAAGACTGATCATTCATTAATCATTAACTGAGCACTTATTATAAGATAGCACTTAATCCCTTCCAAGCAAGTAGACCCAGATAGAATACATCTGTACAGCTTGGTTTATTTGCTGACTTGCTTGTTTTACTTCTCTCTGAATTCCTTCATTGATATTTTTGTTTAAGTAGTCTACTCTTTTTTTGGTATTAAATTATAGGCTGATGATCAAGGGAGTACTACTGCTTTACCAAAAACAGTCTTGTAACATTATTTAAGTTGACATCACAAAGGACATTTGCAGACCAACAATCTGACTTATTTTGTTGTTCCTCTTACCCCGCTATTCCTGCTCCCTCTCCTCCTCTTCTTTTGGAAAATTTAAATTTAGGCAAAGGGAGAGACTCCTTTTGATTACCACTGTGGTTTTTACTTATTTTTCTTTCCTTTAATGAAATGGGTGAAGCTGGAGTTAAGTTAGGGGCAAAATAATTTTTTCATTTTGAGAGCAACCTTCTAAGTATATCCTGAGCACTTTCACCATCTGCAGCCATCCAGCTGTCCATCACACTTACCTGCCTTCACTGTTAAACTGTCCAGTGTCACTATCACAGAATAAAGAAGATGAGGTTGCAGATAATTTAGTTTGTTTCAGAAGTGTCCCCCAAATTATTTTTTCTAAACAGACTAACGACCCTTCAAGTAACCCTTCTTAGAGTAAGTATCCCACTCTTAGAGATCCTCAAGGAAATATTTACACAGTATTTTTTAGAAACTCTTGACTTGATGTATCCACCAGTCCTAAACTATGTCACCAAGCCTGCTCAACTCTAATCAGGTCATGCTTCCCAGGCAGCATCACTTCTCTAAGTGCTTCCTTTTTATCCCAGAAACTTCATAAATATCTCACTTTTATTCTTTTGCTGAGATATGCTGCTGAGATTCAGTTTTGCTCTGGGTGGTGCTGGTTTAGTCTCTAAGTCTGTCTGACTCTTGCAACCCAACGGATTGTAGCCCACCAGGCTCCTCTGTCCATGGGATTTCCCAAGCAAGAATACTAGAGTGGGTTGCCATTCCCTTCTCCAGGGGATCTTCCCAACCCAGGGATCAAATCCGGGTCTCCTGCATTGCAGGCAGACTCTTTACTATCTGAGCCACCAGGAGGTTTTTCTCTATCACAGTCATTTTGCTACCTATTTTTTTTTTAAGGGAATCAGCAGTCAACAAAAAACATTTAGTGGATACCTAACACTGACCTACCTTTTATGGAAAGCCATGATAAATTGTACCGCCAAGGTGATTTTAGTCTAGCCAGTGAGAAGGATAAATAAAAATTTATCGTATTTAGTAGAATAAGGTAATTGCTACAATAAATACATAAGCAGACAATCGTAATGGGACACAGAGAGGATCTGCCAAAGGTTTGTAGAGCAGGTGATAATGGAATTAGGGTGCTGTAAAAGTGAGCTTGAAATGAGATGGCAACTTACATCCTGCAGTTGCTATCTCCTAATTCTCAGGTGGACAGCTCCTAGAGTTTCCTAGAGCCACTTTAGTGAGGAATAACATAATCCCACAATTTCTTGAGCAGTTACTCTGTGCCTAGAAAATGTGGTGAATACTGGGGCTCCATCAATGAGGCAAATATGATATAGAGACTTTCCTTTTTCAGACAATATTACAAGGAGGCAGGCGCCTTCTGTCTACCAGAGTCATTCCACTCTCTCTACTGCCTGTGGACCCCTTCCTGGCCATCTGGTGGGATCTAAGTTATGAGACAGGGCACCAGGTTCCGCAATCAGTCACCCATGCTTCCTCCAACCTTCTCAAACACTGGATAAACACACCAGAGCACTTGTTTAAACAGAGCTTATTGAAACTAAACTCTCATGGTTCTCTTATTATATCTTTTCATGGGGTTTGGTTGATGAGGGGGATGGTGGAACTAGAGGTGTACTCAATACATCTTAGCCAATATGAAGCAGATAAAGTGAGGTTTTTTTCTTTTTTCCCCCTGGTAATTGTATCAATTTTCTCTTAGGAAATTATAGATTTTGTTTGTGCTCCTGACAAATACTGTTGAAGGTGCAATGTAGCCTGTCATTAGTTTTCTGAAGAGGATCCCAATGTGAGAAGAATTTGAGGGGTATTTCATATGCCTACCTAGGAACGGCAGCCTTTAGAAATAAAGATGGTAGCTACACACTGATTATACTTTCAAAACCTAAAGGGCTAAAACTATAAGTGTGTTCACAGTAATTGTATTTTTACAATGACCACAAGAAAAATATCAACCTGATTTCCACTGACTTCATAAACTTCCAGCATCTCGCAGTGATTCAGCCTAACTCTGCTGAGAAGAATTCCAAGTGTGTGGAGAAACAGCAGGTGCTGGCTGCAAAGGTCTCATTCTGTCCTTTGTCCAGACAACAAGGTCCAGATTTCCATAAAGTGACCAAAAGTTGATCAGGGCCACAGTAATCCTATCAGGGCAACATCCGTGACACCTTCCATCTCATCAGCACTGTTGGTCTCATGGTGTATTAGCATCCATTTTCACTAATATGATACAAAAATGTAATGATGTATAAGTGTTTTTTAATGTCATGTAAGTGAAAACAGGTGGGTAGTTTACCACGGGCTTATTCAGATTGGAGCTGACTGGCATTTCACAAAGAATGCTGAGATTTTTGGAGGGGACGAGGGGGTCGGGGGGACTTGTTTTTACTTAGGTCAAATTTCAGCAATCTTGGTTTTTAAAATCACTTAGTCAAGTCCGTGCGAGACATCACACCACAGGCCTGTAAACTCAAAGCAAAAATCAGGAGAGTGATTTACTGGGGCTGAAAGCCTCAACAAATAGCAAGCCTGTTTATATAGTTAACCTCCATTCAGAAAGGAAGTAAAGAGGGAAAGAGTGGCCTAAACGAGGTATCTTGGGTATTAACAAAAGTCAGAATTCAGAAGAGAAGCCCTTGATTAGAGGGCTTGCCCTGCCTGGGTATGTGGCTGCTGAGCTAATGGGCAGTCCTGGAGGCATAAGTCAAGGGTGTTACTTTATAAGAGTCACAACACACAAGCAGTGGTATTGATTGGTCCCTATTTTTGCCAGGAAGTTACAGAAAGGTTTAGGATACTTCCAGGTCTTTCCAGACTCCAATTAAAATTCCCTGCTCCCCTCATAATTATTAAGATGTCCATAACCTGAATTAATTTCATCTCCCTCAATATTAGCTGAGCTCATAAATCTAGCATAGCCAGTTGTCTTGGTGCCTTTTTCTGGGACAAGTGATAGTCAGATTCTCCCCCTGACTATCGACTGATGAAGTAAGATTCCAGAAGTGAACAGAGAATTTTCTAAGCTAAAGTGAGATTCTCCTTTTTACTCTCAGATACGTATAGAGATAGCACCTTTCTCCAACTTTTTATTCTCCACATTTTCTATTTTCCCATTTTAATTTTGAAATGGAAGAAGCATGTTCCCTGCCGAGCACATTTCTGCAGCCTTGTTCTGTGTCTCACTCCGCCTGTCCAGCCTGTGGTTCTACATTCCAGAATGCCCTGCGGGAGAGCGAAATTGTGTCCAGACGCAGCCATGGGAATGGAATTTCCCATACCTTGAGAGTGACCTCCACTGTGACCTTAAAATTAAAAACTTGTTTGTGAACTCCTGAGAGAGAAAAAAGTATATAACAGTAGCTGCAATTTAAAAATATAATTGGCAAGCACAGTATAGAAACAACACATGAGTCAATCACGGGCTCCCTTAAATCCCAACAACTCACGACAGATTTCCTGTGTTTTGCTGCCCATGAATGGACCAACTACCCGTGTAAACATCCAGGAGGGAAAAGAACTATTCCTTTTCTAATCCCAGTTTGCGCTGGTAACTTTTCCCAAGTATTTGTTTTAGGACTGGCATTTCTCACTCATTCAGTCACAGTCTGAGAATTTGTCATCAAGCTTGTTTGTGTTTAAGAACACAGATTAGGGCTCTGGCATTTGAGAAAGTCTTCAGTTTTCACTTTCCCATTTGCTAGGGGTGTGACCTCAGCTTCCTGATCTGTAAAAGGAAGATAAATGATAGTACATACCTGAGACACACAGTCGTTATGAGGATAAAAGGATACATTATATACTGGTATCCATATTTCACTAATAGTATCCTGTGACATGAATTTTTCTTCTTATAAAAATAACTGAATGACTATTTCTCATAAGCAAGAGAGTTTTTGAGATGGCTCTATCCATAGCTGTCTAATGAGAAAATGACTAACACAATCATATGTTACTAATGTTGTCAACAATAGCTCACATTTCACAGCTTACAAACATATTCACATTGTATTGTTTAATCCTTGCAACAACACTGTAATTAAAGGTTTTGCTGAATGGTTAAATTGCCTGTGTTGTTCAGATGGCATAGTACTACCTCTGTTTACATATTGGGAAGGTAAGACCAAATACTAGAAGTAATTTTTTTTAAGCCAGATATTATCTGTGCAACTAGACTATGAATTTCAGGAAGGTCCTGCCTTCAGAAGCCCTTTGCCATTTCAATATAATAGGTGGACAAAGTGACCGGCCATGTTGGGGATTCTGAATTGGTTCTCTGTCACTAAAAATGTGATCAAAGAGCTGTGTTGGGCAGGGATCCATGGTTAGTCAGCATTTCCACATCAACCAAGAAAGCATTATTGTTTAATGCCAATGTTTTTGTTGCTTTGCCATTCTTGTAAGCTGCAGGGATTTAAGAGATGGTTTTCTAGAAGTTGGGCTTCTGTTGGTGTTTTTGTTTTGTTCTGTTATTTTGGCTGCAAGACATGGCATATGCGATCTTATTCCCCGAGCAGGGCTGGAACCTGGGCCGACTGCAGTGGCAGTGCGGGGTCTTAACCACTGGACCGCCAGGGAAGTCCCTGTTGATGTTTTTTACTTGTCTGTTTTGCCTAAATAGGAATTGTTGGTGGACTCAGCACTTCAAAGTTTAAAATATTGTTGCAAAGCAAATGGGCAGGTTGTCTTGGCTTGCTCATGTTATGAAAAAAAAAAAGGAAAAATTTTGTTTTTGGCAAAGTTGATAGACATAAGAGGTTTCAAAAGGCTGGGAGGTACATTTTTATGTATATTTTGTGATTCTCAATAACTGCTTTAACCTGCTGACATATTTAATAGAACTGAATTTCATTCATACCCTAATTAGTTGAAGACTAGCTATGTATCGAGAATTCAGCAAGAAATCATGAAGAATATTTTCTTCTTTAAATGACACAATATAGTTTCTGCCACAAGGTGCTAAACATCTAGCAGATATTAAATGTTTTACCAACACCTTCAAGAACAATACAAGAACAAAATGTAATTAAATGATGTGAAGAGCTGACTCATTGGAAAAGACTCTGATGCTGAAATATTAAGGGCAGGAGGAGAAGGGGGTGGCAGAGGATGAGATGGTTAGATGGTATCACCAACTCAATGGACATGAGTCTGAGCAAACTCCGGGAGCTGGTGAAGGGCAGAGAAGCCTGGCAAGCTGCAGCCCATGAGGTTGCAAACAGTCGGACATGACTTAGCAACTGAACAACAAAGATGTTTTATAACTGTCAGACATTGGAGGAGTTGAGGAGGTGACAGTTGGCTTCAACAGATGGGGAAGAAGGAAGTAATCTTCTCCTAGTTGAATGCACTCCATTTGCACTCACAGTCCAGAAAGGGAGCTCTCTTTTGTTATGAGGGACGCCTCAGGAAAATCCAAATGGGGCTTTGGGCTATCTAAAAAATAGATATAGAACAGATCTTTCTTCTTACAGAAATAGCCCAGTGATCATTGCTTTTAAATAAAATAGCTCAAAGTGGCTGCCTTCCTGAAACATCCCCGATTTTCTGTATAAGAGAGAAAGACTATCACAAAGATATCTTCTTGAGTCCTGCTTTTTGTTTCTCTGTTTTTTGTATGATTCTCTTATGTATTTTGAGAGAAACTCATCATTTTATATCCCAAATAAAGAAGAAGAATATAAAAATGAGATTTCACCATGAGGGAAGACTAACTCAGTTTTACATAAGCTTAGAATCTTGACCTCAAGAAGTTCATTTAAGAATAATGACACTCTCCCTTTTTTGTTGGAATGGGATTAGTCCACCAAGACTGCAGAAACTCAGCTCTAATGCTACGTAGTCTCTTGGTGGGTAGTCTTCTCCTGATCATTAAGCAAACAGTAAGCCCAAGTCTAAGGATCAGGGAATATTCCCACAGCTGGGCAGAAGGTAAAAAGCAGCAGAGTAATACCCATGTATTGCCTGGAGGTTGTGTCTGATAGTGAGCACAGGGTATATGTTACTGCTTTGGCTTATTTCTTGATTTCCTGAAATTTCCATCTTAATGGGATCAAAGGAATCAAAAGATGGTCTAGCTCCGACATAGGAGGCCTTCCTAATACAGAGACCATAAAACATCTGTACCTTTAATCCTATCCAGCCAGCCACAGCTGACCCACCAAGCTGAACACCAACACAGGTGGTCAATACAATGCACGGTCAAGAACCAATCAGGTTTACTTTTCCAAAAACTTCTTTCAGATGAAGAAAGTTGGATATTGAGTCAGGAAACAGAGTAGGAAATAAAAGTCCAGGGACTCCTGTTAATGTCCTGTTAGACATTGTCCTGCTTCTTATAAGAATTTAAGGATCTGTCATAAGCATTTATCATAAGGACAAACTAAACTAACTGATTTGCCACAAAACCATCTCTGGGTCAGAGCATGTGCAAGACTCTAGTCTGTTAAGGGAATCAGAGGGGAAGGAGTGACGTGGCTGGAGGGAACAGTGCAGAGTTCATTTCAGAGAGAAGAAGCTGGTGTCCATATGAAGATTCCTATGAAGTTGAGTTTTTATATTTTTACCACCATTTTTGTTTTCTAATGGTAACACGTGTTCATTGTAGAATCCAGAATAGCACAAAAAGTAAAAATAATATGTGAACTTTCCTGGTGGCTCAGTGGATGAGAATCTGCCTACCAATGCAGGGGACACAGGTTTGATCCCTGGTCCAAGAAGTTTCCACATACCATGGAGCAACTAAGCCAGGGTGCCACAACTACTGAGCCCACACTCTAGAGCCCAGGGGCTGCAACTATGGAGTCTGTGTGCTGCAACTACTGAAGCTCACGTGCCTAGAAATCGTGCTCCACAAGAGAAGCCACAGCAAAGAGAAGCCCTCACACTGCATCAAAGAGTGTGCTTGCCACAACTAGAGAAAGCCCACACAAAGCAATGAAGACCCAGCAGAGCCAAAAATAAATAATTTTTAAAGAGCTAATAGTAAAATAATAATAGTAATATGTACTCTAAGCATTAAGCACCATTGATAATTTGCTGTCAATACTTATAGTCAGTTACGTCACTTTTTAAAAAAGCAGGATTGTGATGTATATACTATTTAAAACTTTTGCCCACCTGATATAACTTGAGCAAATATTAAATCACTATGTAGTATTTCATTATATTTCAGCCCCCCTATTGTTGGACACTGAAGTTATTTCCAATTTTTTACACTTGGAAGATATCCTAAAATAAGCATCCTTGTGACAGTATTCATTTTAAGTGTTTGCATACACCTCTGATTATTTATTCCATAGAACAATCTCCGAAAGAAAAAGATATTTCCTATCAGATCAAGGTAAGCCTGAAAGCATTTCTAAATATAAAAGCAAGAGAGGAAAACATAATAAAAATTACCAATATGTTTGGCCTCTTAAAAATGGAAAATTATGTCTCTTTTCTCCATTTTTGCTTACACCTAAGGACATGCCTTACTGCCCAGGTACACATCTTCTAAGTGGGTGGAAGCGTTGGCTACTACTATATGAGGGAGCTGGGGGATTTATTTCAGTGAACAAATTCCAAAGGTACCAACAGATATAAAGACCAAATATCCAAATATGGCCATTTGAACCTAGAAGACCCCTGTTACAGTCAGATGTCTCCTTTGAGTCTGGGCTCTCTCCTCATGTAACCAGTATGTGTACCTCTGACCCACATGCAGAATTACCTTCAAGAGGATAAGAGAGAGAATAAAGAGGTGATTGCACATGCTTTATGGTTCCCTCAATCTTTTCCTTTTATTTAGGTTAGAAATTTTAAAGAACAAATGCCATTTAAGCCTATTAAGAAGCTTATGTAAACTAACATGATGCACAAAAACACATTGGTGAATTATCAAGCTGACAGTGCACTTAGTAATGAGTGAGGATTAAAGTCTGTGCAGAAATGTGATTCATGAATAAAAACCAATTTAAAATTAAACTCTAGACATACACAGTCATTTGTAAGCTTTGAAAAGAAGACTGTGCTGAACTGTGATTTATATTTGCATAGGACTGAGGTAAGAGTTATGGAACCATGAGGCGAGAAGAGGTGTTGGGTCAGCTATTCTGCTCTGCCTGTGGGGCAGGTGGGCCGCCATGGCCAGCCACTCTCACCCTGCCTCTGGCCTTTAGACCAGCCCAACACAACATTCTAAAGGTCAGCAACATTGCCTCCAGATTGTTTGCAACTAGACCTTCCTTCTTTATTTCCAGCCTGTTTTCTTCCAATGCTATTTTCACCAGATTCAAAACTCTCAATAAGTGTTATGGGTTGGACTGCATCCCCCTAAGGACGTTGAAGTCCTAAGCCCCAGTACCAGGGCGGGTGACCTTGTTTGAAAATATGGTCTTTACAGATTATCAATTTACAATGAAACCTTTAAAATAGGTCCTAATCCAGTATGACTGTGTTCTTACGAAAGGGGAAATTTAGACCCAGATACACAGACTAGAAGACCATGTGAACATGAAGGCAAAGATGGGGGTGATGTATCTCTAAGCCAAGGAAAGTCAAAGGTTACCAGCAAACCACTAGAGGCAAGAAGAGGCATGGGCTAGATTCCCCCCTAACAGTCTTATAAGGAACCAACTCTGTCAACACCATGGTCTCAGACATCCAGCCTCCAGATCTATGTGAGAAATACATTTCTGTTAATTGAAGCCATTCATCTTGCTATACCTTGTCATGGAAAGTGAGGTTTTGTTGCTCAGTCATGTCCAAATCTTTGTGGCCCCATGGACTAGAGCCCACCAGGCTTCTCTGTCCATGGGATGCTCCAGGCAAGACTCCTAGAGTGGGCTGCCATTCCCTTCTCTGGGGGATCTTCCTGTCCCCGGGATTGAACCCAGGTCTCCTGCACTGCAGGCAGATTCTTCATCATCTGAACCACCAGGGAAGCCCTGTCATGGAAGCCCCAGCCAACTAACACCATAATGCTTCCTGACCCAGAGCCAGACTTTGTCCTTGAAACTCAGCCTTTCCATGTGTCCAACCTCCAACCCTTCCGTCCCAGTCCCTCACCCCCAGGAACCCGTCCTCAGCCTGGCCCAGCCATTTGCTGCCTGACATACTTCCCGACTGAGTATGAGGCTATGTAGCGGGGAGGGGATAGGGAGCCTGGGGTCTGGAGAGTGACGGAGGAATTGAAAGGACTAAACACCAGCTATTGAGACTCTGCTGCCTCCACACGCTGCAGGAGGGAGAGGAGATAAGAGCTGCTTCATTCCCAGAAGCTTCAGAAGAAACTGGTCCTGTGTCCCCACAGCAGCCGCCTCCAGGGCAGCCTGCTGACCAGGAACATAGATTCTGCAATCAGGTGGCATCTTGACTCTACCGTTCACTGGCCGTGTGACTCAGGGCAAATTAGATCTCTGTGTCTCAATTTCTCCATCTATAAAGTGGAAACAACAATAGTCCCTACTTTACTGGGTTACCATGAGGATTTAAAAAGTCAGTACATGTAATGTGATGGCACAATGTTCAGAGTAAGTGGTGCGCAGGTATTTGCTTTTTTAAAAAAATTCTGTAGGATGGTATGGCCCAGTTTTCTTGGGACTGTCTTAGTGTATACTGTGGTTTTTGGCATTATTATAGCCCCAGCAACAACAACTTGCCCCCTACCCCCACAAACCTCTACTCTTATAAGAGGTACAAACTACTAGGTGTGAAATAAATAAGATACAGGATATAACGTACAGCACAGAGGGAAAAAAACCAATATTTCATAATAACTTTATATGGAGCTTAATTTATAAAAATATCAAATCACTTATGTTGTATACCTAAAACTAATACAGTAAGTCAACTACACTTTATAAAAATAAACATTTAAAAATTTAAAAAATATCCACAGTCACTTTTCTAATCAGGGCTTCCTCTGATTCTGAAATACGAGGTCATTTCCAGGGAGGCCTCAGTTTCATTCTTTGGTATCTGAAGCATCATATCCCTTCTGAGAGGCAAAAGAAGGGCGTTCCTGAGGCAGCTTGGTTTTGAGTATTCCTGCTGACCACCCACCACCATCCCAAGGACTGGTGCTTCCTATCACCACAGCCTGGGAAACCTACCCTTCCTCCTCCTGGTTAACCGTCACAACTGCAGAACCCCTGAAGTCAGTCAGCAGTAACTGCTTTATTATCAGCTGCAAGGGATTATGAGGGCACAAACTAAATGCAGGGTGGTGATTACATAGACAGAGACATAGTCCAGTTTCACAGAGAGATCTATCATACCTTACGAGGAGATGCTCACCTACACTCCGTTCTCTTCCCAGAGCAGGCTCCTCTGACTGACTCCAAAGATATCCTGCATTATCTTTCACTTCCAACCTGCTTTTTATTCAGAATTGAGCCCTGCTCAATTACGAATTCACTCCAGTCTGGTCTCAGCTGATTCTTCTTCCCCTCCTTTTCCCTCCCTCCCTTTTAATAAGTGTTTATTGATCTGTCTATTATGTGCCAGGCATAGTTCTAAGTGTTAGAGACACTGTAGTGAATAAGACAGAAAAAGTCTGTGCCTTTGTGGACTGTATTCTCATGGGGAAAAAGGAACATCAGAAAAACATATATATATACATATATATAAGTTCAGTTCAATTGCTCAGTCACGTCCAACTCTTTGCAACCCCATGGATTGAAGAATGCCAGGTTTCCTTGTCTTTCACCATCTCCTGGAGCTTGCTCAAACTCATGTCCATTGAGTCGGGGATGACATCCAATCATCTCATCCTCTGTTGTCCCCTTCTCCACCTGCCTGCCTTATAGCATTATAGATTAGGAATTGGTAAAAAAAAATTTTTCTCTAAAGGGACAGACAGTAAATATTTTAGGTATTATTGGCCTCTGTTGCAAGTATTCAGCTCTGCCCTGGTAATGGAATGTCACCACAGACATACACATGGTGCAGTTGTGTTCTAATTTATTTATAAAAGTAGACAGCAGGTCAGATAAGGTGGTCAGCCAAGGCCCCTGTGAGGAGCAGACCTTTGCACCAGGCCCTAAATGACGGAAAAGAGAATGTCATGGCTCAGAGTGGTCTAGGCAAAGGCATCAGCTGGTGTGAAAATCTTAACAGAAGAATGAGCTTGGAATGTTCTAGAATGGCGGAAAAAAATCAGTATGACTGCAATATATTGAGGAAAACAACTAGAAAAGTCGTGAGAGAGGGAACCAGACCAGAGCCTAGGTAAGTGATTGGGACTTTATACTAAGTGAAACTGCAGGCACTGGAGGATTTTAGACAAAAAGAGTGACATAATCTGAGTTGTGTTTTTCAAAGTTTGCTCTGGTTGCTATGTGAAGAATAAATGATTTAGGAGATAATAAGTGACCACAGAGACTTGTCAGGGGCCCATTGGTGTAGAGTCCCACGAGGGGCCAGTTTTTACCTCGAATCTAAAATGGTAAACTGGCTGAACTTTTCCAGGAGCCCCCTCCACACTCCCCATTGTGGCCCTTCCCCATTTCAGTGAGGGCTTTTTGATTGCAAGTAGTATTGAATCACTTGAGTGAAAAGGGAATTTACTAGAAAGGAATGGGAATGGGTATCTAAATATCAGCCTGGGAAAGGACAGGAAAGTATCTAAGAACTGTGAAAGGACCCCTTAAATGAGAATCAGCTCCACACAATGAAAAAAAATATCCTGAATCACTAAGATTCCTTAGAGTCCAGTTGGGTGAGCGTTTGCCGTAAGCCCACCCTTGGAGAGCGGAGAGCGTAGCACCCTGACTTCAAGTCTCAGCAAGAGCACACGTGATGAGGGAGATGTGATTACCCCAATAAGGAAGTGGGGTGTCGCTACCACTGGGGAGAAAGGACACTGGGTGGCCCAATTATAACAACCACCTTCAGGATCCTTTTTTTCTGGTGTTCAGTTTCTACTGAAGAGAAAACCTCTTTTCTTCCTTTAATTGTTCTCCCACCATTAGGTTTAGTTCCCCTTAGAAAGAAGACATTTATTGGGCTAGAAAAACATGTCCTGTTTATCCATGTCCCCCACCGTACACCACCCAGAGATCAATTTCCATGAAAACGCTGCTTTGATGAGGACAGTTAGAATTGTGTCTTTTGGAAGTCAGGTTGCTCCCCTGATCTGCTTTGCCTCACCCACGTGAATCAGGACTTTGAACTGGCCACACGGTTTTCCTTGCTGTTCCCAAAGATAGCAAGCATATCGACTCTTTGGCTTATGCTTTTTCTCTCAACTAAAGCTCTTCTGAATATTCTGAGATGTTTATTGAGTACCACTATATTATTGAGTACCTTATGGCAGGGCTTCCCTGATCGGTCAAATGGTAAAGAATTTGCCTGCCATGCAGAAGACCCAGAGGTTTGACCCCTGGGTTGGGAAGATCCCCTAGAGGAGTGAATGGCAATCTGCTCCAATATTCTTGCCTGGAGAATCCCATGGACAGAGGAGCCTGGAGAGCTACAGACAATAGGATTGCAAAGAGTCCTTCAGGACTGAAGTGACTTCGCTCAGATGCATAAAGATGTATAAAATATATATTGTTTTGTTGTTCAGTCACCCAGTTGTGTCCGACTCTTTGCGACCCCATGGACTGCAGCACGCCAGGCCTCCCTGTCTCTCACCGTCTCCCAGAGTTCGCCCACGTTCATTTGGAACTGAGGAGTGAATTCAATAGGATAGATTTCTAAGTCCAAAACAAAGGAAATATTTGAAACCATTAGTTTTGCTGCAATCTTGGAAAAAAAAGGCAGTGGCTGCGCCCTCCTCTAGGGGATCTTCCGGGACCCAGAAATCTAACCTGTGTCTCCTACATGGCAGGCAGATTCTTTACCTGCTGAGCCATCCAGAAGCCACCATAATATTATGATCTTTTATAAATAAGAAAACAGGCTCACAAAATTTATGTGATTTGTCCACAATTATACAGCTATTGAAAAAAGCCATTACAAGGTTTCTCCTATTCCATGATGATATATGAATATGTATGTTTAAACTACACATACAATGGGATTACAAAGGGGTTGCTAAGTTGCATCCATTAGAAAGTCAAATCATCATGCACTTGTATGTGTGACTCATCCAACTCTCCTTAAAGAGTCACGGGTGGAAAGTGCTGACCACAGATCCTGTCCACCTCTCAGTGTTCATTTTCTATGGATATGGGAAGGATGGCCTACCCATAATATGTGTGCATAGAAACTATACCCATACCCATACAATCCCCAAAAGAATATGTAATTAGATAGCTGTGCATATTGACTGTGAAGAGGGAACAGGGAGACAGTGAATAAACAAGGGAATAATGAAAGAGAGGATCCAGAGGTGAAAGATTGAGACTGGGTCACACGACCAAGGGAATCCAGAATTTCTATGATTCTTAATTGTCTATTATTTTGTCTATCATTTGACGGAGCTAGATTTGCAGCCTCAAACGTTTTTTAATTGTTAACTTTGGGGCTACATTTGCATTTACAGATATTAATAAATTTCTCACACTAATTATTTCTAACTAATTTCTCCAAAAATTAACACAGATTAAAAAGAAAACATTAACTTTCTATGACCAAAGCAATTATCAGGACTTATAAACAGAACCTGTATAAAAGCATCAGCTTAGCAAACAAAAGGATGTCTGCTGTTATATATAGAAGAGGCATTCAGCATGGATTAAAATGCAAACAAAATGAACACACTAAGGATGTGACAAATTTTTATGCAAGCATAATTTCATTCCAGATAGGCAACAATTCTTTTTTAAAATGAAATGACTAAAATCTAGCAAAGGAGCTAGTAATGACTACATCACTTCTCATATTTCTTTTAAGAAATTAAATTAAACCATTTTTTCATTTTGATGGGCAAAAATAGTAAAATGCCCAGAAAACAACAGCATTTTGGGTTTTGAAACAGTAAGCAAGTCCTTCTCATTTCCAACAAAGATTCACTTCCCCGGTGCGGGTTTGTCATCAGGGAATATACGTGTGTTTTTACAGCTGTTAAAAACCCATGAATTCTAGGGTTTGTGACAGGAAGACTAAACTGGCTTTAATGATGGTGGTGTGAACAATAATTTGAGATAGTGTATGCCACACTGCACAAAATAGATCATAATATCATCAAATGGGTGTTAGAACTGCAACCTCCGTATATGTAAATATTAATGAAAATGGTAGGCATCAGAATACAGCATCGTGGCTGCTGCGGAAGAATCATCTTAGAAACAATCTAATGATTTGAAGAACAGATAACCACAGTGCAACTGAACTGTCAAATATTAACTGCATTTGGAGTCGGGAGTTGGCAGGGAAGAAGAGGGAGCATGAACCAAGAAATGGCGCTCACATAACTGGCTTTATCACCACTGACCTGAAATACCTTGCCACGCCTGTAGTTGAGTCTGTTATATATAGTCCTGCAGAAGGAAGTGTGGCCATTGTTATGTGCTGGGTGTAGACACATACTTAAGAAATCTGATTTAAATATACAAGTGATCTCCTTGGGGGAAAACTGCTTTAAATTATAAACCTGGGCAGGGTAGGTAGGACAAAGAAGAACAAAAAGAGGGAATGGGGAAGAGGTAGCAGGGGAAAGAATTTCCAGATTCCCCACTTCATGCAATCACGATCTTGCTCCATTACTTTCTATGACCACCAAGTACTTTAGGGGACTTTTTTTTCTGTAGCAGGTCAATGTTCTTTATAAAGAAAAGCAACAGGAAAAGGGCAATGGTTTTGTGCTGTGAAGGAAAACTACAGAAACCCATTAAAGGGAAAGACGGAACAATATTCCTTAGGATATGTTCCCTCCTGTAGCTTTTTTGTACTTGCCAAACCTTATTTCAAGGACAAACAGTTGTCCTTTCATGAACTGCAACTAAAGGAGCATGATATTTTAGGCGGAAAGATGGAGAGAAAGATTTCATTTCTTTCACTCTTGTAGAGATAAAAAGAGTGCATTTGGCTCTATAAACAATTACTTGTTGCTCTTCTTAATATGGGACAAAAGCCATTTGTGACATTTATGTACAAGTGCTTAGAGACAATGCTACTGAGAAAAATACAGTGAATAGTTACTGAAACGGGTTTGAGAAAGCAAAATGGAAGTTCAATCTCGAGGAAGATTGAATAACCAAAAAATATACTCAGGTATCAAAGAGAAAGGGAAAATAGTAACATTTAAAAAAAGAAAGAGCTGCAGTCAAGTATTGCTGTAAGGGGAGTTTACCAAGGAGGGACTGCAAGAGCTAAATAATACTAACAGGCTTCAAGTTGGGGTTAAATAGATAAGATAGTAATAGTATTTGTCTTTTTGTTGCAATTTTCCCTTAACAGTCTCAAAGTACCTCACACATGTACTGGAAAATAAGAAGTTT